>NC_084551.2:7820000-7925000 GCF_033978685.3 Nerophis lumbriciformis | reverse complement strand
GTGCGCCTTATAGTGCGGAAAATACGGTATATTGCGCTCTACTACGGTATCGAGCACTATTTTTTGGATAACCTTATTAAGACATATATATATATATATATATATAAGTATGCGATGAGGTGGCGACTTGTCCAGGGTGTACGCCGCCTTCCGCCCGATTGTAGCTGGGATGGGCTCCAGCGCCCCCCGCGACCCCGAAGGGAATAAGCGGTAGAAAATGGATGGATGGATGGATAAATAAAATAAATACTTGAATTTCAGTGTTCATTTATTTACACATATACACACACATAACACTCATTTACTCATTGTTGAGTTAAGGGTTGAATTGTCCATCCTTGTTCTATTTGTCACTATTTTTCTAACCATGCTGAACGCCCTCACTGAAGATGCATTGCTTTGTGGCACGCAAAAAGTGCTTTCATCAAATGCACTAGATGGCAGTATTGTCCTGTTTAAGAGTGTCACAACATTGCTGTTTTACGGCAGACGAACTGCTTTATGGTAGACGAAATGCTGTTGTGTGTTGTTGCCGCGGCTGGGAGGACGTTAATGAAACTGCCTACCAATAAACCCACATAAGAAACCAAGAACTCGCCCTCGATCATTCTACAGTTATAATGTGATTGGGCAGGTACGCTGTTTGTATTGTGTCCCTGAATTTCGGGAGAAAATTTGTCCCGGGAGGTTTTCGGGAGAGGCGCTGAATTTCGGGAGTCTCCCGGAAAATCCGGGAGGGTTGGCAAGTATGATATACTATCATCATAATACAATCATCACACAAGTTAATCATCAGAGTATATACATTGAATGATTTACATTATTTACAATCAGGAGCATGTTCGGCAGCGCACAATCACTGAGTACTTACAAGCAGACATAGTGTGTAGACAGAAAAGGGAGAACGGACGCATTTTGGCTTAAAAACTTAAAGTTATAACACTGAAACGCCCTCAGGAAGAGGTGCTTTAAGACATGGCGAGCTAGCGAGTGGCTAAAGTCCAGCCCCAGTCTGCAGTGTTTTAGCTACTTCTAAATCACTAATCCTCGCCTCCATGGCGACAAATAAAGTACATTTCTTACAAGTATCATCCCTGCAGGACGAGGAATAGCTAAACATGCTTCACTACACACCGTAGCTCACCGGCGTCACAATGTAAACAAACGTCATTGGTGGATCTACACCTGACAAACACTGTAATGATACCAAGTACAGGAGCGTATTTAGTCGATACTACTATGATTACATCGATTGAAGAAGCTAGATAGCTTTGGTACTGTTTTGTTTATTTTTAATGCTGATTTTTTTTACTGTCCTTTCTTTACACATAAATTGATACTTTGTTTTTATCAACATTTTTCCTGTCCTTGCTTCAAAATAGACAAAAGTTTAATCGAGGTGACAGCCTAATGAGCAGCACAATTACAGTATGTACAGTATACATTGCTGTTGTCCCGATACCAAAATTTTGGTACCGGTTCCGATACCAAAAATATATTTAGATACTTTTCTAAATAAAGGGCACCACAAAAAATGGCATTATTGGCTTTATTTTAACAAAAAAATCTTAGAGTATATTAAACATATGTTTCTTATTGCAAGTTTGTCCTTAAATAAAATAGTGAACATACAAGACAACTAGTCTTTTAGTAGTAAGTAACATCTGTGTTGATGAATTTGTATTAACAAAGTTATGTCGATTATTGTTGCAGCCCAGGTTGAAACACAATCAAATGTTGTTCGTAAAAATCTTGTTTTTTTTAAAAGTATTGCTTCACCAAACATTGCTATTGTTTATGCATTAGTGTGACTGTAGTCTCATTATAGAGTAGTGTTGTCCCGATACCAATATTTTGGTACCGGTACTAAAATTATTTTGATACTTTTTGATACTTTTCTAAATAAAGGGGACCACAAAAAATTGCATTATTGGCTTTATTTTAACCAAAAATCTTAGGGTACATTAACATATGTTTCTTTTTGCAAGTTTGTCCTTAAATAAAATAGTGAACATACAAGACAACTTGTCTTTTATTAGTAAGTAAGCAAACAAATGCTCCTAATTTAGTCTGCTGACATATGCAGTAACATATTGTGTCATTTTCCATTCTATTATTTTGTCAAAATATTAAGGACAAGTGGTAGGAAATGAATTATTAATCTACTTGTTCATTTACTGTTAATATCTGCTTACTTTCTCTTTTAACATGTTCTATCTACACTTCTGTTCAAATGTAATAATCACTTATTCCTCTGTTGTTTGATACTTTACATTAGTTTTGGATGACACCACAAATTTGGGTATCAAGCCGATACCAAGTCGTTACAGGATAATACAATGGTCATAATTTAAGTCCAGGGACATATTTCCTGAGTTTATAAACATAATGTAAAAAAATTTTTAAACATAAGATGTTGCGATGCCAAAAAATATTGATGTAATCATAGTAGTATCAACTAGTTACGCTCCTATACTTGGTATCATTACAGTGGATGTTTGGTGTAGATCCACCCATGGCGTTTGTTTACATTGTGACACCGGTGAGCTACGGTGTGTAGTGAAGCATGTTTAGCTATTCCTCGTCCTGCAGGGATGATACTTGTAAGCAACTTACTGTATTTGTCGCCATGGAGGCGAGGATTAGTGATTTAGAAGTAGCTAAAACACTGCCGACTTCAGATGGACTTTACCTGCTAGCTAGCTAGCCATGTCTTAAAGCACCTCTTCCTGAGGGCGTTTCAGAGTTATAACTTCACCTTTATCGTTAGTATTTAAGCCAAAATGCGTCCGTTCTCTCTTTTCTGTCTACACACTGTGTCTGCTTGTAAGTACTCAGTGATTGTGCGCTGCCGAACATGCTCCTCTCCTCGTAAAACCAGTAATCACACGACATGACGACGACGGAGGGGCGGTATAGTAAAGTAATACGATTCATTAGTATCGCGGTACTATACTAATACCGGTATACCGTACAACCCGAGTATACATTTCTGAATGAAGTAGCCATCTTTATTGCTAGTTAGCCCATGCTTAAAATTAGAGATGTCCGATAATATCGGCCGATAAATGCGTTAAAATGTAATATCGGAAATTATCGGTATCGTTTTTTTCGTTATCGGTATCGTTTTTTTAATTTTTTTTAATTTTTATTAAATCAACATAAAAAAATAAAAGATTTCCGCAAAGCATTCTTCCTCAGGTCTCAAACTTAAGGCCCTAGGGGGCCAAATCTGGCCCGCCACATCAAGCCTGGGAATAATACGCATCAATAAAGTATTTTATTTGTTCTCTCCATTTTGACAAAAAAAAAAAAATACATGTACTGCATGAAATTGCATATATATTTTTATTCAATATTATGTAATGATATGAGATGTCGATAAATGCTTTTAAAATGTAATATCGGAAACTATCGGTATCGGTTTTTTATTTATCGGTATCGTTTTTTTACATTTTTATTTTATTTTTTATTTTTTATTATATCAACATAAAAAATACAAGATACACTTACAATTAGTGCACCAACCCAAAAAACCTCCCTCCCCCATTTACACTCATTCGCACAAAATGGTTGTTTCTTTCTGTTATTAATATTCTGCTTCCTACATTATATATCAATATATATCAATACAGTCTGCAAGGGATACAGTCCGTAAGCACACATGATTGTGCGTGCTGCTGGTCCACTAATAGTACTAACCTTTAACACTTAATTTGACTCATTTTCATTAATTACTAGTTTCTATGTAACTGTTTTTATATTGTTTTACTTTCTTTATTATTCAAGAAAATGTTTTTAATTTATTTATCTTATTTTATTTTAAAAGTACCTTATCTTCACCATACCTGGTTGTCCAAATTAGGCATAATAATGTGTTAATTCCACGACTGTATATATCGGTTGATATCGGTATCGGTAATTAAAGAGTTGGACAATATCGGAATATCGGATATCGGCAAAAAGCCATTATCGGACATCCCTACTTAAAATATCTCAAGCTGATTTTAAAAGCCGATGGCTAAATTAGAGCACACTTCATTATTAAATTAGCTGACTAATCATTTAGACGCAGAAGTCACATTTTAGTTGCAGCCCTAAAATGAACAGAATTGACGAATATAAAACAATAGTTAACACAACGACCTACTCAGTGGCCTAGTGGTTAGAGTGTCCGCCCTGAGATCGGTAGGTTGTGAGTTCAAACCCCGGCCGAGTCATACCAAAGACTATAAAAATGGGACCCATTACCTCCCTGCTTGGCACTCAGCATCAAGGGTTGGAATTGGGGGTTAAATCACCAAAAATGATTCCCGGGCGTGGCCACCACTGCTGCCCACTGCTCCCCTCACCTCCCAGGGGGTGATCAAGGGTGTTGGGTCAAATGCAGAGAATAATTTCGCCACACCTAGTGTGTGTGTGACAATCATTGGTACTTTAACTTTTAAATAGTTGGGCGTTCCAATTCCAAAGATTGTTGCCCTTTATTTTTTCCGAGTATGCTTACATTTCAGTCTTTTTTTTTTCTTATTATTTTAACCCAACGTGGCCCACCCGAATCAAAATGTTTGGCGACCCCTGATTTAAAGGACTTACATTCCCTGGTAAATTCATCTTACTGTGGCAAATTATTTATATCCATACATCACAGCTCTAACAACCCTGGCTGAGATAAAAAGTGCAAAAACAATAATGTTCATGTTGGAGGAGTTGTGAATTAGATACACCTGCAGTCTGCAGGTGTACCTAATGTTGTGGCCCTGCAGTCATTCACAACTCCTCCAACACCAACATTACTGTTTTTGCACTTTTTGGCTTCTTATGAAAAAACTTTTTTAAATAGATTCAATCTTGCACGTGGAAAGTTTAAGTGTGGGCTTTAGTTGATATAACAATTCTACGGCGGGGGTGCAGGAGGCGGGATTACTGGAGCCTCAGCCAGTGCGTCTTTTGCAGCAGTTTTATGATCACTCAGCACAAGAAATACGTTACACACATACAGTTGTTGACAAAATACACTGTACATTATATACCTCAGCTAATCCATGTGTTAATTCCACGACTGTATATATCGGTTGATATCGGTATCGGTAATTAAAGAGTTGGACAATATCGGAATATCGGATATTGGCAAAAAGCCATTATCGGACATCCCTACTTAAAATATCTCAAGCTGATTTTAAAAGCCGATGGCTAAATTAGAGCCACTGAATAGATGCACACTTCATTATTCAATTAGCTGACTAATCATTTAGACGCAGAAGTCACATTTTAGTTGCAGCTCTAAAAAGAACAGAATTGCCAAATATAAAACAATAGTTAACACAACGACCTACTCAGTGGCCTAGTGGTTAGAGTGTCCGCCCTGAGATCGGTAGGTTGTGAGTTCAAACCCCGGCCGAGTCATACCAAAGACTATAAAAATGGGAGCCATTACCTCCCTGCTTGGCACTCAGCATCAAGGGTTGGAATTGGAGGTAAAATCACCAAAAATGATTCCCGGGCGCGGCCACCGCTGCTGCTCACTGCTCCCCTCACCCCCCCTGGGGGTGATCAAGGGTGATGGGTCAAATGCAGAGAATAATTTCGCCACACCTAGTGTGTGTGTGACAATCATTGGTACTTTAACTTTAACTATTAAATAGTTGGGCGTTCCAATTCCAAAGATTTTTCTAAGTATGCTTACATTTCAGTCTTTTTTTTCTTCTTATTTTAACCCAACGTGGCCCACCCGAATCAAAATGTTTGGCGACCCCTGATTTAAAGGACTTACATTCCCTGCTAAATTCATCTTACTGTGGCAAATTATTTATATCCATACATCACAGCTCTAACAACCCTGGCTGAGATAATGAAAATAAGGAAGCCATAAAAGCGCGTGCAATGTTTGTTTGTTTTCCTGCTCTCCCCCCCCCTAGTGCGATGTAATATTATCTTTCATTTTCCTGCATGTAACATAAAATAACAATGAGCTCTTCAGTTCTCTCCACGCGGTTTTGATGACAGGCTACTTATATCTCTTTTATTAGGCACCTATCTTCCGAGATAGGTCAGCTGGGAATACTTGCCGCCGTGTTTTTATTATGCTGCAGTGTTCAGAATGGGTTGGGCCTGCGACATTCTATCCATGGGAATTCAGCTCAGCTGTCACTACACTGTCTGCACAATTATTAGCTGACTTGTGTTTTTGAGGATTAATATTCAAGGAAATAAAAGTCCGAGGAACAAATGTCTGCAGAGTTACATCAGGCAATGGATGGCGGAGGTGGCTGGTGAGGTTAAGAGGGAGGGCGGTCCGAAACGAGCTCCCTCCATCCCAGGCACTGACGACGTGTCCTTGGGCAAGACCTTTCACCCACGCCGCCCTAGTGGCTCGCTGGAGCTTTTTCAAAGATGTGTTCAAAACGGTTAATTATCTTGTTCATATACTTTTCCGTTTTCTTCTTCTCAGACAATATTTTTGGTAGTCGAGGTAAATATATATACCGTATTTTTCGGAGTATAAGTCGCACCGGAGTATAAGTCGCACCTGCCGAAAATGCATAATAAAGAAGGAAAAAAACATATATAAAACTATGAAAAAAAACTGCGACTTATAGTCCGAAAAATACGGTATGTGATCGGTATTGGTATCAGCCGATCTGACAAATGCAGACCTGGGCAAATTAAGGCCCGGGGGACCTATGCGGCCTGTTGAGCTTTTCAATCCGGCCCGCCGGACATTTCCAAATCATTTTTTAAAAATCTTTAAGATGGAAAGTGTAGCTGCCATTATGATGTGCAGTGATGTTTTCAAATGAGCGTAAGTCTTGAACTATACAAAGTATTTCAATGGTTGGAATCTGTGCTTTTGCATGATATACTAGTTACTATGGTCATCTAATTAGTTACTATGGTCATCTAATTAGTTACTATGGTCATCTAATTAGTTACCATGGTCATCTAATTAGTTACTATGGTCATCTAAGTCAGTGATTTTCAACCTTTTTTGAGCCGCGGCAGACTTTTAACTTTTTTTTTTTTTTCCATTTTATTTTTATTGACATCCAGCATCAGACATTCCTATCCATTACATCATATTCACATAAATCATATATCTGTTGTCTGCCCTAAATGTCAAAATATTTTTGTTTATATCCCACCCATACCACCCACACCCCCAAAAAAAGAAAGAAACAACAAAAAAACAAAGTAATATCTACAAATACATCATTTAAATAAACAAAGAAAAAAAAGAAAAATAAATAATAATACATTAATAATAATAGTAATCAGAAATAAAATACAATATAAACAGATACATATATATTTATATATATATATATATATACCCACACATACATATATATAAATATATACATACATACATAGACACATATAGGGAGTAATCTATGGCGTCACATTAGTGCCAAAAATCCGAGCGCATAAAAACTGTTATCGCGCGCTGATTCTCCACTTCGTGCGCGCGCGCGACACCCTTTTGCGCGCGTAGTGCCTTTTTGCGCGCGTGCGGTGCCTTTTTGCGCGCGCGCGGTGCCTTTCTGCGCGCGCGCGCGCGCGACGCCTTTCTGCGCGCTCTCTGTGTACTCCTGGCATCTCTCCTCGCGCTGTCATGTTTCTTTTTGGCACTTTGGGGGCGGGTATGCTTAGACGGCCCCTTCTTTCTGATTGGCTCTGAGCATTTTTCATATGACCAATCATTCTCCAGCGTAGCAACGTCGTAGCCATCTTACCTCGGACATCTAGCCTCAATCATTACATTGATGTCAATGGTACATGTACTAATTAAATTACCCTAACTTGCTCGATTTTCGACCAATTTACAAACGGTTTGCCTTGTTGCAAATCTTATTACATGTAGATATGACATAGGATGCTGTACCTGTTGAAATGACCTCTTTCGCTTTAAAAAAAAAAAAAAAAAGACTTAATTGTGCAACATAGTTGTGTAGGGTCAGTGTTAGTCAGTTCGCTGATTATTTTAAACTGTTTCAGAATACATTATTAAAAGCTATTTTTAACATTTTAAAAACAAAATTCAAAGATTATTTCATTAATTTTATGGCTGAATCAAAAGAAATTCCATAAATTAGAAAACAAATGTTCAAGAAGAAGTGAAAATATAAAATAATGTTATGGTTGGATGTTATTGCTGGTGGACCAGTTCTGGCTGAAAGATGTGATTATGGTGTTTGTTGTCTTATTATTTATTTGGGTCACATTTTGTATTACCCTGTATTGTGTTTATGTGGTATGAAATAACCTTCATCAGCGTGCGACATGTTTTTATCCACTTCTTCCTCCGTAAATCTTGATACATATTGACGATGACCCGCCCTGCTATACTTCTGATTGGCTCTGAGCATTTTTCGCCTGACCAATCAGAAAGAAGGGGCCGTCTAAGCATACCCGCTCCCAAAGTGCCAAAAAGAAACATGACAGCGCGAGGAGAGATGCCAGGAGTACACAGAGAGCGCGCAGAAAGGCGTCGCGCTCGCGCAGAAAGGCACCGCACACGCGCAAAAAGGCACCGCGCGCGCACAGAAAGGCACCGCGCGCCCACAAAAAGGCACCACGTGCGCGCACGAAGTGGAGAATCAGCGCGCGATAACAGTTTTTATGCGCTCGGATTTTTGGCACTAATGTGACGCCATAGTAATCCCTTTTTTTTTTTTTTTTGCAATACAATCACTAATTCAAAAAATTAAAGTCAGGTTTATGGGGCGTGACATAGTTGACCCAATTTTCCCAGTTTGAAGTAAATTTCTCCAATTTATAATTAATAAAAGCGGTTATCTTCTCCATTTTATTAATGTCCATTGTTGTTTCCATCCATTGCTTCAAAGTTGGGCTCTCCTGGGATATCCATTTCCTAGTAATGGTCTTTTTACAAACCACCAGTAGGATATTCATTAAGTGTTTATCTTTCTTCAGCCAGTCCTGAGGTACATGTCCAAAAAGCAAAGTTTTACTTTCAAGGGGTGTTTCACGTTTGAAAATATCCTGTAGAGCTTGGTGTATCTCTTTCCAATAATCCTTTATGGTGGAGCAGTCCCAGAAAACATGGTATTGATTGATTGAGACTTTAATTAGTAGGTTACACAGTACAGTACATATTCCGTACAATTGACCACTAAATGGTAACACCTGAATAAGTTTTTCAACTTGTTTAAGTCGGGGTAGTGATTTGCATTTGAATTCCCACAATTTCTCCCACAGGCAGGGGAGTTGTTATCATAGTGAGACTTCTGAGGAGGTGTAATAAAAAATCTGATCAAACTTTTCCAGCCAAACTCCCTCCACTTGGGTGAGCTGGTACAAGTCCATTGATATTTCCATATTATTGTCCATTCTTCTTCAGATATAGTTATCCCTCCTTCCTTCTCCCATTGTGTTTTAATATATGAAGTTGAATATGATTTCATATTCAACAGACCCTTATACAAGCATGAAACAGTTCTATCAATAATTTCTGAATTGTAGGCTTTTGTAAACAGTTCAATCAAACATATACTTGTCTTTGTGACACTTTTCACCTTCCATCCATCCATCCATCTTCTTCCGCTTATCCGAGGTCGGGTCGCGGGGGCAGCAGCCTAAGCAGGGAAGCCCAGACTTCCCTCTCCCCAGCCACTTCGTCCAGCTCTTCCTGTGGGACCCCGAGGCATTCCCAGGCCAGCCGGGAGACATAGTCTTCCCAACGTGTCCTGGGTCTTCCCCGCGGCCTCCTACCGGTCGGACGTGCCCTAAACACCTCCCTAGGGAGGCGTTCGGGTAGCATCCTGACCAGATGCCCGAACCACCTCATCTGGCTCCTCTCGATGTGGAGGAGCAGCGGCTTTACTTTGAGCTCCCCCCGGATGACAGAGCTTCTCACCCTATCTCTAAGGGAGAGCCCCGCCACTCGGCGGAGGAAACTCATTTCGGCCGCTTGTACCCGTGATCTTGTCCTTTCGGTCATAACCCAAAGCTCATGACCATAGGTGAGGATGGGAACGTAGAGCGACCGGTAAATTGAGAGCTTTGCCTTCCGGCTCAGCTCCTTCTTCACCACAACGGATCGATACAGCGTCCGCATTACTGAAGACGCCGCACCGATCCGCCTGTCGATCTCACGATCCACTCTTCCCTCACTCGTGAACAAGACTCCCAGGTACTTGAACTCCTCCACTTGGGGCAAGATCTCCTCCCCAACCCGGAGATGGCACTCCACCCTTTTCCGGGCGAGAATCATGGACTCGGACTTGGAGGTGCTGATTCTCATCCCAGTCGCTTCACACTCGGCTGCGAACCGATCCAGTGAGAGCTGAAGATCCTGGCCAGATGAAGCCATCAGGACCACATCATCTGCAAAAAGCAGAGACCTAATCCTGCAGCCACCAAACCAGATCCCCTCAACGCCTTGACTGCGCCTAGAAATTCTGTCCATAAAAGTTATGAACAGAATCGGTGACAAAGGGCAGCCTTGGCGGAGTCCAACCCTCACTGGAAACGTGTCCGACTTACTGCCGGCAATGCGGACCAAGCATTTTCACTTTTCACCTTCATATTAACAAAATGCCGCAACTGCAAATATCGATAGAAGTCTTGGTTTTCTAATATATATGTCCTTTTAATAGTTTCAAAACTAAGCATTTTTTAATCTTTCATTACACTACATAGAGCTGTTATACCCTTAGATATCCAGTCCTTAAATCTTGAGTCTAATTTTTTAAGTGTAAGCTCTGTATCATAGGCACACCATTTAGGAACTGCAATATCACTCTCGAGTTTGTATTCCTTTATAATAATTTTCGTGGCAGACTTTTTACATTTACAAAATCCTGCGGCATTCCACCAACCAAAATGACACAAAATGACACTCTAACACAGTATATAACACATATAGTTAATAATATAGTTTCTAAATGTATTTATACTCACCTAGTGTGAAACCTGGGCCTGAGCATCTCATTTACAATGGCTTTACAAGCTGGCAGTATCAATGTTTCTGCCACAGTGTGGGACTTTTTTGATTTAGCTACGAGTTCAGCAACAAGGTAGCTAGATTTGAGGGCTCTCTCGTATACCTTTGTGGTTTTTCTCAGAAAAGTTGCCTGTTTCTCATTGTTTGTACGTAAGCCTACAAAATAGTCCATGGGCTTGTTTTGAACGGGAGGGTGTTTGGAGATGGCGTTTAAGTTTGCTTGGCACTGTGGTGCTATTACATACTTGCCAACCCTCCCGAATTTTCCGGGAGACTCCCGAAATTCAGCGCCACTACCGAAAACCTCCCGGGACAAATATTCTCCCGATTTTCAGCCGGAGCTGGAGGCCACGCCCCCTCCAGCTCCATGCGGACCTGAGTGAGGACAGCCTTTTTTTTATGACAGGAGGACAACAGGGTGACAAGAACTAAATCATCCAGACTAGAGATAAATTGTATTATTATGTTTATCTTACCTAAAAATAAATATATTTATTAATTACAAAAAAATTAAAAAATGTTTACTATATTTTGCTAAAAACATCAAAATTGTGTTTTTATTTGTATTTTTTCTGACTCCGTATTACATCCAGCCATAGAATTATACATTAAAATAAACATATATGAAATAATTAATTTTAAATGATCATAATAATTCATTTAAAATTACCATATTTAATTATTAAAATAACTGCTTGTTTATCAACAACTTTAGCATTTTATTCATTACATTTTGAAGCCCTCAGAAGCCAAGTTATGTTATATTCCTTAATATTTATTTATGCAAGTTTGAAGTATCAATTATCTAAACACAGTTTTGTTTGCATATTTTCAGGATATATATATATATATATATATATGTATGTATGTATGTATATGTATGTATATATATTTCATATATATATATATATATATATATATATATATATACAGTATATATATATATATATATATATATATATAAATGTATGTACTGTATGTATGTGTATATATATATATATATATGAAATACTTGACTTGGTGAATTCTAGCTGTCAATATACACCTCCCCTCTTAACCACGCCCCCGCCCACAACCACGCCCCAGTCCCACCCCCGACCACGCCCCCACCCCCACCCCCCGAAATCGGAGGTCTCAAGGTTGGCAAGTATGTGCTATTAGATAGCGTCTCACCACACACCAAGCACTGCGGAGTCGGTGCTGTCGCAACCCCGGTGAAAGTAAATCCAAATGAAAGATAGCCTTCGCTGTATTGCCTCGAGCTCACCGTCTTGTCTTTTTTATTTTGTCGACCACTCATACTAGGGCCTTCATCTGGGTCAGAATTTTGTCCAGGACCCTGTTCTGCATTTGCATTTTCCCTTCTCAAAAACTTCTCCATCACTGTCACTTGCTCGCCTCCTCTTGCTGCGATCCCAAACTGTCACTGAGACGTGTCACGCAGCGCTAACTCCATTGTTTTTACAGGTATTTATCGCCCTCTGCTGCCACCTACTGAAATAGAAGAGTATTACATTATCTGCCACACTTTATTACATACTTGCCAACCTTGAGACCTCCGATTTCGGGAGGTGGGGGGCGTGGTCAGGGGTGGGTCGGGGGCGTGGTTGGGGGCGTGGTTAAGATATATAAATATAAGAAATACTTGACTTTCAGTGAATTCTAGCTATATATATATATATATATATATATATATATATATATATAAACAAAAGAAATACTTGAATTTCAGTGTTCATTTATTTACACATATACACACACATAACACTCCTCTACTCATTGTTGAGTTAAGGGTTGAATTGTCCATCCTTGTTCTATTCTCTGTCACTATTTCAGAACACACACATTATACAAATATACATTATAACATCAATAAGAAAACGGGAGCTCTAATTTGGGAGTGTGAATTAGGATCAGAAGTTCCTATATATTGATTACTGCAGCTGTGCACTGGATTCATTCACAAATACAAACTACAACTCACAAACACTTTAGAGTTAGGCTCCACCATCAGAATGTGTACTTAAATTTATAAAGATCACATGGATATTATTCAGTGAGTTGATTCACCAAAACTAACCTGTTATACAGGAGGAAAAAGCACACAGGACGTTTCAATTGTTCACAGACTGGTCGCTCTCATCAGAATGACAAGACACTTCCGGTCTGCAGGTGATAGCATTCAATTGGGAAGAAACGCCCTACTGCCCAATGTGAATACTGATAAATGTGTAATGACAGCTCCAAAAACTAATTCAAACCACAAAATAAAATAAATAAAAAACACAAAAATGTGACACATTATGGGTGGGTCACATATGCATGTACAGTAGATGGCAGTATTGTCCTGTTTAAAAGTGTCACAACATTGCTGTTTACAGCAGACGAACTGCTTTACGTAGACGAAAACTTGACTGCTGTTGTTGTTGTGTGTTGTTACCGCGCTGGGAGGACGTTAATGAAACTGCCTAACAATAAACCCACATAAGAAACCAAGAACTCGCCCTCCATCATTAGCTGTTTATATTGTGGGAAAGCGGACGTGAGAACAGGCTGTCAACACGTCACTCAGGTCCGCATGGAGCTGGAGGGGGCGTGGCTTCCAGCTCCGCCTGAATTTCGGGAGATTTTCGGGAGAAAATTTGTCCCGGGAGGTTTTCGGGAGAGGCGCTGAATTTCGGGAGTCTCCCGCACGTCACTGATCGAGAGAGGGTGTGACGTTCATATTTTGTCAATATTCAGTGTTTTATCCTTCATAGTTAAATCCCACATTCTTTATTGTCATTTACATTCTGGGGGTCTCATTCAGTAAAAAAATTAAAATTCCATTCCGTTTCTTAAGGCGGTCTGTCATAACGTTTTTAGCATTCAATCAGACATTATTGTGAGGTTTTATATTAGTGTTCCTAAAAATCAGATATACCGGCCCCCAGACACATTTTTTTTCTCTAAATTTGGCCCCCCGAGTCAAAATAATTGCCCAGCCCTGGACTAATGGATGCTCTGATTGGAACATCCCTCGTCTGAACTTTTGAAACAATTAATTAAAGAAAACTGGGGTGCCAATGTATTGGAAAATAAATGCTACACATAAAAAAAACACTTTTTTTTAAAAATTATAGGTTCAACAGTTTTAGAGTAAGGCACAGTTTTCTCGGTTTTCTTGTAGCATTGTGCTTAAAGTCGGGGGAAAAAAAGTCAGACTCAGTTCCAATTCATTTGCAACAACAAAGAAAGGGGAAAGAGTGCTTTGAGCTGTGTCTGATAAATGACTTCTGTGGGCAAAAAATTAAAGAGCACTTGTTTCTAGTGGGGAACATAATGTACCATAAATCCCACCTACACTTTCCCACCTTTCAAATAGCATTTTATCCAATTCGCCGGTGCTTTTTCAGCTGATTAAAATGCACTCTCAAGCAAACACTTTCATAGCCCCACTGCGATGCCTCAGTTCCCTTACCTTTACAGTGTCTCCTCCATAATTCTCTGTTCTTCCCCCTGGTTGGTCACTCATATCTTTAACAGTTTTCCTCATCTCTCTTCTCGTCCCACCCACCCACCCACACCCCCTTTCAATAGTCATGGAAACTACCTCGACGCTGATCTAACACTGGGCACTTGGCTGCTTTTGTGTGCAAAGCTCACTACAATACACGCAGTTTTTTTTTATTTTTATTTTATTCATAGTGTTCTGCACTTATCTCTTAGCCTGCAAATCTTGCCAATGCGGTTTATAACATTGTGGAGGGAAAAAATACCAAGCTGTTGTTTATGCATGAGTGAACATGTTTCATTCAACATGAAAATGATTTTAGTTCACAAAAATACTGTGTTTTCAGGACCATAGGGCGCACCGGATTATAAGGCGCACTGCCGATGAGCGGGTCTAGTCAGGTCTATTTTCATACAAAAGGTGCACTGGATTATAGGGCGCATTAAAGGAGTCATATTATTATTATTATTCTAAATGTAAAACACTTCCTTGTGGTCTACATAACATGTAATGGTGGTTCTTTGGTCAAAATGTTGCATAGATGATGTTTTACAGATCATCTTCAAGCCGCTTTCTGACGGTCGCTTCAGGATGCGCCGTTTTGTGGGCGCTCTTATTTACGTGGCTCACCTTCGACAGCGTCTTCTCCCCATACTTGCCAACCTTGAGACCTCCGATTTCGGGAGGTGGGGGGTGGGGGGGGGGGGGTGGTTGGGGGCGTGGTTAAGATATATATATATATATAAGAAATACTTGACTTTCAGTGAATTCTAGCTATATATATATATATATACATACATATATATATATATTAGAGATGCGCGGTTTGCGGGCACAACCGCGGAGTCCGCGGATTATCCGCGGATCGGGCGGATGAAATAAAAAAAAAATTAGATTTTATCCGCGGGTCGGGTCGGGTCGGGCGATTGAAATTAAAAAAAATTAGATTTTAAATAGATTCAGGCGGGTGGCAGTTAAACCAATTCGGAAATATATATACATAGTTAAATGTTGTTACCCACATACGAAAAACGAGCAGGCACCTGCTGCATATGCCACAACAGAAGAAAAAAAAAAAGAAGAAATGGACACTTTTACGGAGCGGAGAAGGGACGCCTCGCCGGGGTCCGGGACCGAGGCCCCTTCCCCCGAGAGGGCCCCACCGGGAGCCGTAGCTGAGGCGATCCGCGAGAAGGGCCCGACGCACGTCCAGGGTCACCACCGCGCCCACCGCACCTACACCCCGCCTCGTCCGCCTTCGCCGCGGCCGGCGTCACGCGCAGCAGGTAAGCAGCTTACCTGCCCGCCACCCCCGTGGCCGGGGGCTCGTAACAGGGGTCACTCCGCGCGCTCCGCCCGCGCAGCTTACCTGCCCGCCACCCCTGTTGCCGGGGGCGCGTAACAGGGGTCACTCCGCGCGCAGTGCGCTCACGAAAGGGGTGGGGCTCACACTGGTTGATATAGACAGCAGGACGGTGGCCATGGAAGTTGGAACCCGCTAAGGAGTGTGTAACAACCCACCTGCCAAATCAACTAGCCCTGAAAATGGATGGTGCTGGAGCGTCGGGCCCATATACCCGGCCGTCGCCGGCAGCGAGACGCGCTTGGAGGTGCGCTCAGCGCGGCTCCCATATGATTGCGCACTGGTGTGCGTCTGGGTCGTGACAGCGTGGCACGCGAATGTCTGTGCTGCATTGGATCAGTCTCCTTTCTTTAACAGGCAAAAGCTTTATAACCTCACTAATGCCTTGCATTGTCTATATTAGATATATAACAACGGGCGGGTGCGGGCGGATGCGGTTCTGATCAAATGTTAGATCGGGTGGATTGCGGATGGTTGACGACTTTCTGATGCGGTTGCGGATGAAATAATTGCCTATCCGCGCATCTCTAGTGGGCGGTCTTATTTACGTGGCTCACCTTCGGCAGCGTCTTCTCCCCGTCATCTTTGTTGTAGCGGTGTAGCGTGCAAGGACGAGAGTGGAAGAAGTGTCAAAAGATGGAGATAACTGTTTGAATGACATTCAGATTTTACTTAAATCAATAACGGAGCAGCATCTCCTCATTCGTGGCTCACTAGTGCAATAACAACGTTGGAAATGTGTCCCGTGAAAAAAACGTCCGACCGGAACTCTCTAATAACTAAAGTTCCTTGGGTGAATAATGTAAACTCACTACACCGGTATGTTTTAGCGCTTTCATGGCGAGTTTACTGACAGATATAAGTAAGAACTTTACACTACTTTATATTAGAAATGGCAACAGTGGAGGATGAATGTCCCATAACAAGAAGATAGAGGAAAAAGAAGAAGCTTATCGACTACGTGTCATGATCTGTGGTCTGGATCATGTTTTTGTTATTTTCTGTTAGTATTTTAAGACTCCATAGTTCTTGTGTTTGTGCACCCTTGTTTGTTTTAGTTTCCATGGCAACATATGATTTTCACCTGCCTCTTGCGTTCGGGACACACCTGTTTTTATTAAGGAGACAATTATTTAAGCCTGTCTTTGCCAGTTAGTCGTCCTGGCGTCATTGATTGTTTCATGCTTAGTTCACGCTGCTCGTTTCTTGCCACAGTAAGTTTTGTTTGTTTCATGTCCATAGTTCAGGCTAAGTGTTAGCGTATGTTTCCTGCTTTAAGTTTTATGTCCCTTAGCCTCTCGTGCAATCGGCACGCTTTCCTTTTCTTATAGTTCCTGATATTTGTCCTGTGTAGGATTTAATAATTAATAAATATGTTCCTACCTTCAAGTCCTGTCCGAAATAGTCCGTTTGCTTCCTGGGAGAACAATCCTCGCAGTAAGCTGCGAAACCCCGCCCCCCCGTTATGACTCTACGGAGTCGCCACGGACTACAAAGGCGGATGCGCGTACATTTTCAGGACTTATGCATATCCCAAATACACATCAACAGGTGCCAGAAGGTATAACAAGTTGCTTTTGCATAATATTGAGAAACAAAATGCCAGATATGTATTACCTTATACACACACCATAATAATACTGGTATGTTGAAGCACAGTACAATCCATCAAGTGGTGCGGCTTCATACTGTCACGACTGGGACTATGGCGTGGTTTGTTCTCCCGAGGTGCAAGTGATTTGGACCAGACATGGCGTGAAGGTGAATACATGATTTATTTTAACACTATATATCAAAAAGGAACAAACGAAAAGCGCGCACAATGGCGGAGGTACAAAACTAGGCTATTGAAAACAAAACTTGCACATAGGCAGAAACTGTGAACAATTAAACAAAAACACTAACTGTGGCATTAATAAACAAAAAAAACTTACTTGGCATGGACTATGAAGTGCGCAGAGGTAAGAGTGTAACAGGGGTATGAATCCGGATGTAGCCAGAAAGACAAACTGAAAACAATGAACTTAAATACTACAGACATGATTAACGAAAACAGGTGCGTGACTCAAAACGTGAAACAGGTGCGTGACGTGACAGGTGAAAACTAATGGGTTGCTATGGTGACAAACAAGAGTGCACAATGAGTCCAAACGTGGAACAGGTGAAACTAATGGGTAACCATGGAAACAAGACAAGGGAGTGAAAAGCCAGAAACTAAAGAGTCCAATAACTAAACAAAACAAAACATGACTAATACAAAACATGGTCACACAGACATGACACATACCTTACCAAAGTTGTACTAAAACATGTTGATACATTTTTGAGCGCCGTGTGTAATGTTTTATATTTTCAATGGAACTTATAAAATGTTGGTGTTGTTAACTTGAGTCATATTGTAGTCTACACGTATCTCTTATGTGTGACTGCCGTCAAATTGCAGTCTACACATATCTCTTATGTGTGACTGCCATCTACTGGTCACACTTATCATTTCACCATGTACCAAATAAAATAGCTTTGTGGTCTGTAAGCACGAGCAAAATTATTCCGTACATTCGGCGCATTGTGTTATAAGGCGCACTGTCGAGTTTTGAGAAAATGAAAGGCCTTTAAGTGTGCCTTGTAGTCCGAAAAATACGGTATGTAAATATGTTACCAAACCCCCCCAAATACATTAACTGGATACATATTACCTCACTATTGGGAAACCAAAGATGTACAGCATAACATGGTTTATTATTGCACAGTGCTTTGTACTGGAAATAAGGCTGAGACACACTTGTCTCTTACAGAAGACACAAATGCATTGCTGTGTCTCAGGAGGATACATAAATCATAAAGGTATTAAGTCAATAATTAATTATAATGCATTTTTAGTCTTCAGCAAATCGTTCAAGTTGGTACAGAACAGTAGAAATGGAAATAGAAAGAGTAAACTTTTCACACTTAGGTCGTCAGCCACTACTTTGTGAATCATTTATCACAATGGAGACCTCTGGTCCTTTCATGCCCCACTGTCTTTGTTGTGGTGATTAAACAACTAACCTAAGGGCAACAGTTTCTTCTTGTTGTTGGTCTGTGCAGCACCCCCAGAATAATAATATATATAGACACAATGATTTTGACTGCTACTATTATAAGAGTTTCCGCACTCTCTTTTCAGTACTGTAATTGTCCTATTAATGCATTAGTCAATCTATCAATACACATTAACTAAAACATGTGGGGTTACACAGTGGGCTAGTGGTTAGCACAGTCAGGAGATCAGGAGTTTAACTAGCCGTGGGTCCTTGTGCTTCCTCCCACATCTTTAAATCATGCATGTTAGGTTCATTTGAGACTCTAATTTGTCCTTAGTTGTGAATGTGAGGGATTGTTTACATGTGTCCTGTGACCGACTGGCGATAGGGCTGGAATGGGACAACAATTTGACCCCAAACTTTTTGGTCCAGATTGGCCAAGTACACTTGTACTACAAAAACACAATGGTATTTGTCAGAAAAATGTTATGTAAAGTATCAAAAAAAATTCCGTTCTGAGTTCCCAATGAACAGACAAGAGGCTGTCTTTGTTGCACCAAGCAAAGGCTTGGAAAATTCCATTGTCATCGAAGAACTGCTCAAGCTGAATCCAGGACCAGACCAAGCCCGAGGCATCTTTTTCTTTTGTGTTAATGTGACCGAAAATAATGATTGTTTACATACTCCCCATTCCTTTAGAAACAGATGTTGTTATGTAAACAAGGAAAGTCCAAATTAAAAGAGGTGGCGTACAATCTTTCGCCAGAGCGTGCTAAGACACTGTAAGACGTTACAGGTTTCTCCTCAATTTAGCCAAATTGAATTCTGTCTCTGTTTATTTCTTTGCTTCTTGTCTTGTTTAATATATGTCATCAGTGTTTGAACCTGATTGATGCATTTTTGCCAAGTTTTTTCCCAGTTTTTTCAAATGTTATTTCTACAATGTGCTACACTTTGGGTACTCTGCGTTTATAACTCTTTGTCAATGTTGAGTGCTTGACATGATGTTAACCCATTGAAAAGTCCCTTAGCTTGTTAGTTTCTTTTCTTGAGAGAAATAATGGTAATCAAAAGAAAGGGGGTTGGGGGGTGTTAATGCAGTTGGAACTAATTGATGCGTTACAACCAGTGACGTGCGGTGCCTTTGTAGTTTAAAAAAAACATTTTTTTTATTTAAATTAATTTACACTATTGATACCGTTTGCTCACTGAGAAAACAAGAACAGAAGAAAAAGTAATTTACTTTCATAAAAATGTTATTGAATACTTATTGGTGTCATTTATTTGCTGAGATCGACAGGCGGATCGGTGCGGCGTCTTCAGTAATGCGGACGCTGTATCGATCCGTTGTGGTGAAGAAGGAGCTGAGCCGGAAGGCAAAGCTCTCAATTTACCGGTCGATCTACGTTCCCATCCTCACCTATGGTCATGAGCTTTGGGTTATGACCGAAAGGACAAGATCACGGGTACAAACGGCCGAAATGAGTTTCCTCCGCCGGGTGGCGGGGCTCTCCCTTAGAGATAGGGTGAGAAGCTCTGCCATCCGGGGGGAGCTCAAAGTAAAGCCGCTGCTCCTCCACATCGAGAGGAGCCAGATGAGGTGGTTCGGGCATCTGGTCAGGATGCCACCCGAACGCCTCCCTAGGAAGGTGTTTAGGGCACGTCCGACCGGTAGGAGGCCGCGGGGAAGACCCAGGACACGTTGGGAAGACTATGTCTCCCGGCTGGCCTGGGAACGCCTCGGGGTTCCACAGGAAGAGCTGGACGAAGTGGCTGGGGAGAGGGAAGTCTGGGCTTCCCTGCTTAGGTTGCTGCCCCCGCGACCCGACCTCGGATAAGCGGAAGAAGATGGATGGATGGATAGTCTTTCTTAGCTTCTACTGTATTTGTATGTGAAGTACATGCACTACCCTCCATTTGTCCGAGGAGGGGGACCTTAAACGATGGTTTAGTGTGGCTGAAACGGGGCTTAGGCTAAATAATTATTCGTTTAAGGCAGGGGTCCCCAAACTTTTTGACTCAGGGGCCGCACTGGGTTAAAAACATTTGGCTGGGGGCCAGGCTATATATATATATATATATATATATATATATATATATATATACACATATATATATATATATATATATATATATATATATATATATATATATATATACATGTATAAATTGTCTTTATAATCCGTTTTGTCATTTAACATTAATTAAAGGGGAACATTATCACAATTTCAGAAGGGTTAAAACCATTAAAAATCAGTTCCCAGTGGCTTATTCCATTTTTCGAAGTTTTTTTCAAAATTTTACCCATCACGCAATATTCCTAAAAAAAGCTTCAAAGTGCCTGATTTTAACCATCGTTATATACAACCGTCCATTTTCCTGTGACGTCACACAGTGATGCTAATACAAACAAACATGGCGGAAAGAACAGCAAGCTATAGCGACATTAGCTCGGATTCAGACTCGGATTTCAGCGGCTTAAGCGATTCAACAGATTACGCATGTATTGAAACGGATGGTTGTAGTGTGGAGGCAGGTAGCGAAAACAAAATTGAAGAAGAAACTGAAGCTATTGAGCCATATCGGTTTGAACCGTATGCAAGCGAAACCGACGAAAACGACACGACAGCCAGCGACACGGGAGAAAGCGAGGACGAATTCGGCGATCGCCTTCTAACCAACGATTGGTATGTGTTTGTTTGGCATTAAAGGAAACTAACAACTATGAACTAGGTTTACAGCATATGAAATACATTTGGCAACAACATGCACTTTGAGAATGCAGACAGCCCATTTCAGGCGCGCTAAGAACATATATTTTTCCACGATTTCAGCACTCAGGTTAACCATACCTAAATAGACACAAAATATTGCATTACACAAGACTACTCGAATGATTGAAAAAAATAAATGTTTTTAAGCTAAATTATTGGTAAACACAGTTTATGTATAATAATTTACGTAAAACCGCGAGTAATGAATAAAGTTTTCATCAATTAATATATTCTGTAGACATACCCTCATCCGCTCTCTTTTCCTGAAAGCTGATCTGTCCAGTTTTGGAGTTGATGTCAGCAGGCCAGGGAAGCTAGGGTCGATATTCTTCTCTTGATCATCTTCGGTGGCATAAGGGACGGTGTGAGCCAAGACATCCAGGGGGTTTAGCTCGCTCGTCTGCGGGAACAAACTGCCGCCATTGCTTGCCGTGCTACCGAGGTCCGTTGTCCCTGAATTGATCACGCACTCCGGCAGATTCAATGGGGGTCTGGCGGCAGATTTCTTTGACTTTATCGTTGGAAATGCATCTGCTTTGAGTGTCGCAGGATATCCACACATTCTCGCCATCTCTGTCGTAGCATAGCTTTCGTCGGTAAAGTGTGCGGAACAAACGACTGACCATTTCGTCGGCTTTCCCCACACCCAATTTCTTGCCACTTTCGCATCTTTGGGCCACTGGTGCAACTTGAATCCGTCCCTGTTCGTGTTGTTATACCCTCCGACACAGGGCCGGCCCGTGGCATAGGCCGTATAGGCAAATGCTAAGGGCGCCGTCCATCAGGGGGCGCCACGCCAGTTCCACAAATGTTGGAGAAAAAAAAAAAAAAAAGTTGATACTATTATTTCTAAATACAAAAAATAATCCCACGTTAATTAAAATGCAAAGTAAAGCCTATTTAATAGAAATATTATTTGTAACAACATTACGCAGCTAGTTCTGTTTTAACGTCGGGTTAATATTGTGGAGGGGGCTAAATTGTTATGGAAAATAATAATGTAACGTTAGGCAATTACAGTACTCCCACCTTACATTCCTCAGGGACATTTGTATTAGATCTTTTAAGCAGGTGTTTTTTGTTTACACTGTTATTGCCTTCTGGTTAGCTAATGTTTGCCCTGCAGGTAATAGTCACTTTTCCACCCCTTTATATATTAGGTATAGTTGTAAGTAAAAAAAAAAAGGTCAAAGACAAAGCTATTCGGTTTCTTGTGAGTATATACACTTCACTGCCGATGTGGGGGGGGGGCGCCACCTAAAATCTTGCCTAGGGCGCCAGATTGGTTAGGGCCGGGCCTGCTCCGACAACACACCGACGAAAGTGAGAAAATGGCGGATTGCTTCCCGATGTGACGTCACGTTGTGACGTCACGTTGTGACGTCATCGCTCCGAGAGCAAATAATAGAAAGGCGTTTAATTCGCCAAAATTCACCCATTTAGAGTTCGTAAATCGCTTAAAAAAATATATGGTCTTTTTTCTGCAACATCAAGGTATATATTGACGCTTACATAGGTCTGGTGATAATGTTCCCCTTTAACATTGATGTTCATCAACATTTAACATTGTCACGTTATCGATGGGAAAATTAATATGATTTGCCTGAGCGGCTAGGAGACACCGAGAGCAACAAGCGGTAGAAAATGGATTAGAAAGGAAAGATATAAAAAATAAAAAATAAATAAATAAATAAAATGAAATAAATAAAATGTTTAACTTGGGACTTCCCGTGGGCCGGATTTTGGATGCTGAGGGGCCGGATCCGTCCCGCGGGCCGTAGTTTGGGGACCTCTGGTTTAAGGGGTTAAACGACCTAGTGTAGACATGGCCTAAGATGAATGCAGCAATGTACAGAGACATCCTGGATACAAACAAACGCTTCCCATACCACCTGTTGGAGCTTGAGAGGTGCTGCAAAGAGGAATGGCTGAAACTGCCTAAAGAAAGGTGTGCCAAGCTTGTGGCATCGTATTCCAAAAATAATTGAATCCGTATTTGCTGCCAAAGGTGCATCAACAAAGTATCGAGCAAAGGGTCTGAATACTTATGTACATTTGTTTCATAATAATCCCCTTATTTCTCCCCAAAAAACGGATTAACTCGCTGGAATATAAAGACAATATAACATACATCCATAAACGTGGATGCATATGCAAAAGTGCAATAAGAGTAATCTATTTATTTATATCTGCACCTTATTGCTCTTTTATCCTGCACTACAACGAGCTAATGCAACAACATTTGGTTCTTATCTGTACTGTAAAGTTCAAATTTGAAAGACATAAAAGGAAGTCTAAGTGTAAGTTTTTATTTATTTATTTTTAATGAATTTGTAAAATTGAAACAAAAAAATATTTTCACATTGTCATTATGGGGTATTGTCTTGAGAATTTTGAGGATAAGAATAATCTATTCCATTTTGGAATAAGGCTGTAACATGACAAAATGTGGGAAAAGTGAAGCGCTGTGAATACTTTCCGGATGCACTGTATAACAGTTCCATAGAGAAATACTAATATTCATATTGATGTTTTTATGTTTTAGTTTATTTTTTACACCATGACAATTGAGGCTCTGCCTGACCTGCCTGACACTCATTTTTTATGCAAAGGATCCAAAGTCAGAAATGGCCAGAGGTGGGTAGTAACGCGCTACATTTACTCCGTTACATCTACTTGAGTAACTTTTGGGATAAATTGTACTTCTAGGAGTAGTTTTAATGCAACATACTTTTACTTTAGTATATTTATAGAGAAGGAACGCTACTTTTACTCCGCTACTTTTATCTACATTCAGCTCGCTACTCGCTACTAATTTTTATCGATCTGTTAATGCACGCTTTGTTTGTTTTGGTCTGTCAGACAGACCTTCAAAGTGCCTGCCTTACTGGTGACGTTTCGCTTCGTTCCACCAATCAGATGCAGTCACTGGTGACGTTGGACCAATCAAACAGAGCCAGGTGGTCACATGACCTGACTTAAACAAGTTGAAAAACTTATTGGGGTGTTACCATTTAGTGGTCAATTGTACGGAATGTGTACTGTACTGTGCAATCTAATAATAAAAGTTCCAATCAATCAATCAAAAGTGTGAAGGAAAAAATATACTTTTTTTTATTTCAACCGTACATCCCGTCAAAAGCCTCAAGACTGACCGCACATGAGGACGTTCCTGTCTTCACAATAAAAGTGCCGCTCCATCGCGCCTGCGCTTTCAAAACAAGAGTCTCCGAAAGCCAGCGCAAACAAGCTAGCAAGCTACGGAGTTTGACGCCAATATATTTCTTGTAAAGTGTATAAAAACGAATATGGAAGCTGGACAAATAGGATGCCAAAAACCCACCACTTTCATGTGGTATTAGACAGAAAGGAGGAACTTTTCTTCTCCTCCATTTGAAAACGTGGACGTTATCATCACGACTGTCTGATTACAATCAACGCAAGTCATCAGAATCAGGTAATACACCAACTTATATTCTAGTCTTCATTAAAGAAAGGAATCTATATGTTAAACATGCATGTATATTCATTAAAACACCTTTAACATGTAAACAAAAACAGCAAAATAAATACATATAAATTATATACTGTGTATATCAATGTATATGTATGTATATATATATATATATATATATATATATATATATGATATGAGTGTGTATGTTACTCATCAGTTACTCAGTACCCGTATTTTCCGCACCATAAGGCGCCCTGGGTTATAAGCCGCGCCTTCAATGAACGGCATATTTCAAAACTTTGTCCACCTATAAGCCGCCCCGTGTTGTAAGCCGCATCTAACTGCGCTAAAGGAATGTCAAAAAAACAGTCAAATAGGTCAGTCAAACTTTAATAATATATTAAAACCAGCGTGATGTGGGCGCGCATGGAATCGTATATCAACATGGACGAAGCTGCGTGAAAAAAGCCACCCGGCCTCTTCGCGTAAACTTACCTTAACCACTCGCTCATCTTTTCTTCATCCATCCCTTCGAGTTAGCTTTTATGATGACGCCGGCTGGAAAGGTCTCTTTTGGCAAGGTCTTCCTTTTGAATATCACCATGGGTGGAAGTTTCTGGCCATTAGCATGGCAAGCTAGAACCACAGTGAAGGATGACTTCTCATTCCCTGTGGTGCGAATATTCACCGTACGTGCTCCCGTTGTATCCACAGTGCGGTTCACAGGAATATCAGTTGCTGTGAAATAGTAATCCGTGTGCGGATGAAGAGATTGCGTCTTTTCATGAACCGGATCCCTGTCACTTGGTAGGAGCCATTTTGTGGTCTTTACAGATGTAAACACACAAAGGAAATGAAACGTACGGTATATCCGCGCGCTTTTTCTTCTTCTACGCGGGCGGGTGGTTGCTTACAGTAGAAGAAGAAGCGCTTCCTGTTCTATGGGGGCGGGTGCTTACCTTGGCGGTTGCTTGCGTAGAAGAAGAAGCGCTTCCTGTTCTACCGGGAAAAAAGATGGCGGCTGTTTACCGTAGTTACGAGACCGAAACTTTATGAAAATGAATCTTAATATTAATCCATATATAAAGCGCACCGGGTTATAAGGCGCACTGTCAGCTTTTGAGAAAATTTGTGGTTTTTAGGTGCGCCTTATAGTGCGGAAAATACGGTACTTGAGTAGTTTTTTCACAACATACTTTTTACTTTTACTCAAGTAAATATTTGGGTGACTACTCCTTACTTTTACTTGAGTAATAAATCTCTAAAGTAACAGTACTCTTACTTGAGTACAATTTCTGGCTACTCTACCCACCTCTGGAAATGGCAGATATGCCTGGGAATGAAGTCGCACAGAGAAAATGTTATACAAGCTGACCAATCACAGCCTTTACGCTTCGCTACGTTAGGATTTGTTTTAGACTTTCACGCCTTGCAAAGCAAGAGGGTGAGCAGAGGAGATGTGAGGTGGTGTTGCCGGTGTGTGAAACTGAAAAACAACTAAATGTGCACCTGAGAGCAACTAAGTGTACAAACATAGTCAGGGGTCAAAATGCATGCAGAGTGTGACAAATTGGCACATAGTGTGCCAATTCCAAACACTCCACTGTGTCTGTTGTGTTGGCTCTACAGCGGCAAGTGAGGAGCAGAAACAAATAAATAAGGGCCTATTATTGATCACCACAAGGAGGAAACTCCCGGTACTCCCGAGGGCCGGTCAACCCTTGACTGGCGACCAGTCCGGGGTGTACCCTGCCTCTCACCCAAAGTCAGCTGGGATAGGCTCCAGCTAAAAAAAAAAAAACACCCTCATGAGGACAAGCAGCAAAGAATATGAAATAATGTAAACATTACTTTTTTTTTTTACATCTGTAAGTCATTTGGTGTGATGCAAATTAGTCTTCTAACTTACCTCGAAGGTTGTGCCAAAGTTAAGTGTCAGTATTCGTTTGTGAAATTACTTTTGTAGAATCGATGGTCTCTCGGAGAAGCAATGACATTGGAGTTGATACCTCACCTCTCGACGAACAGGGCTTGCTGTTGAACGGGAGCATCGAGCACTTTGCCTTATTTGCCCAGAGACAACAGATGGAAATTAGCAACATTAGCTATGGCTGGTATGTGCAATAAATAGAAATGTTCATATATTCAAGCACATTTATACATAACAAACAATGTAAACAGCTTTGACAAAAGTCCTTATTTTAGTAAAAGTTTGTACAACCTGGGTTGGCCACACATTTTCAGCAGACGAGCTACTTATCAAATGACCAAGTCCAGGTGAACTATATACATATATACAGTATATATATATATATATATATATATATATATATATATATATATATCTATATACCGTATATTACCAAATAGTAGCCCGGGCGTTTATTTCACAAAATGGGGTCAGACCCCGGGCGGCTATTAGGACATGGGCGGTTATTTGCACAAGGCTTTTATTTATTTTTGCACCAGCCTGCACCAGGCCATTATTTGGTTACAATGGTTAGTGTCCAGTATTTTTTTTCGTACTAAAAACTTTAAATGTAAAAGCTAATGTAAACACACAAACAAAAAAACAAGACTATCAAAAGACAAGAGATCAACAAGGCCTCAACATGACAGTAGTGCAACAATTGTCAAATAGAATACAAATACTAAAAATAAATAAACTTTTTAAATAAAGCAGCCTACCGGGAAAAATAAAATGATGGTACCAAGTACTCAAGTATAAAACCCACCATCAAAACAGAACAATAATACTGTCACTGTCCTTTGCCTTAATGCGGATCATTTTGCGGGACACACGGTGGTTCAGTCCACGAACGTGATGTATCCACTGACACAAATTAGCATCAAGCTCGTCGCTCACTTTCTTCCTACCTCCACCAGATAAGCGAGCCCGTTTTCCATCGATTGCCGACTGAGATTGTAGTTCTCCCTTTTTTTGTTTCCATTCTCGTACACGTTTTGGGTCAACGTTAAACTGCCTGGCCGCTGCCAAACCAGAATTCTGCTCCGCATACTTCACAACCGCTAGCTTGAACTTTAAGTCAAACTTTCTGTTCTTCCCCCTTAAAGTATTCCCGTCCATCAGTTGTGGTGTACCGGTATCCTGTTCATTCAACTCACTGCTGCTGTTGCTTGCCATGTTGAAACTTTTCCTCGTGGGTTTGTTGTTGTCGTTGAGTGTGTGTTACGCTATATGCGGTCACCCATTGCAATATGTTGATTACCCAGAATCCCCACGTAACGTCTGCTGTTACCGTAATGACCAGAATTATTGCACCTTTGCTTTTCCTTTTAGCTTATAAATTGGGTTTAATGAAGTCAATATGATTTTAATCTAAATTATGCAAATAACAGCCCATGGGCGGCTATTTGAACATAGGCGTTTATTAGGAAGAGGCGTTTATTTCACAAAATGGGGTCAGACCCCGGGCGGCTATTAGGACATGGGCGGTTATTTGCACAAGGGCGTTTATTTGGTAATATACGGTATACAGTATATATATATATATATATATATATATATATATATATATATATATATATATATATATATGTATATATATAATTATATATATATACACACCTATATATACATATATGCATATTATACATACATATATGCATATATATATATATATATATATATACATATATACATGCATATATATATATATATATATATATATATATATATATATATATATATATATATATATATATACATATATGCATATATATATATACACATACATATTTACACATATATATACACATACATATTTACACATATATATATATATATATATATATATATATACATATACTATATTTTTCAGAGTATAATTCGCTCTGGAGTATAAGTCGCACTGGCCAAAAATGCATAATAAAGAAGGAAAAAAAACATACATAAGTCGCACTGGAGTATAAGTCGCATTTTTTGGGGAAATTTATTTGATAAAACCCAACACCAAGAATAGACATTTGAAAGGCAATTTAAAATAAATAAAGAATAGTGAACAACAGGCTGAATAAGTGTACGTTATATGAGGCATAAATAACCAACTGAGAACGTGCCTGGTATGTTAACGTAACATATTATGGTAAGAGTCATTCAAATAACTATAACATATAGAACATGCTATACGTTTACCAAACAATCTGTCACTCCTAATCGCTAAATCCCATGAAATCTTATACGTCTAGTCTCTTACGTGAATGAGCTAAATAATATTATTTGATATTTTACGGTAATGTGTTAATAATTTCACACATAAGTCGCTCCTGAGTATAAGTCGCACTAACTATGAAAAAAACTGCGACTTATAGTCCGAAAAACACGATACATATATACATATACATTTATACACAACTTGAGTTTATTTATTTTGGAAAACCTTGTTACATTGTTTAATGCATCCAGCGGGGCTTCACAACAAAATTAGGCATAATAATGTGTTGATTCCACAACTGTATATATCGGTATCGGTTGATATCGGAATCGGTAATCAAGAGTTGGACAATATCGGAAAATCGGATATCGGTAAAAAATACATTATCAGACATCTCTATTTCCAATGTATATGTATTATAAAAGTGATACAAGTATTGTGAATTTATAATGAGCAGTGTGATATTCAGTGCTTCTCGTATAGTAACAAATGGTAATGGAAGCAAAAGATGAATATGAAAGCTGCCAGAGCTGTGTGCGTGGGAAGAACACTGATTGGTAATCAGCTCAAGGTGTGCCTCACTGTTTCTTCTCCCCTTTGGCAGGAAACAGAAGATCTGTAACAGGGGCACCACTGGAAATTCTGGGCCACATGAAAAAAAAAACCCACATTGGGCTCCACCTGGAGTAACTTGAATGGCAGCTAACACTGTAAAATAATGATATATTGAAATCACTGTCATGTATCAGTTTGTACAAAACATGAGCATGTGCATAATGCTGTGTTTGAGTACAGCATATTTAACTGAAAGCACAAATTTGTCTTTTTTTCCCCTCCAAATGACCAGATGGTCAATGTGAGTATACGAGTTTGAAAATGGTGTGCACTTACCCCTTATAGCGCTTCTTTACAATGTCCCCTCATTACCAATAAAGCTGCTTCTTGGCTGACAGTTTGTGGCATAAATCAAATGGCTCAAAAATGACTGCTTCACTGAGACACATCATTCATTCATTCATCCATAATCAAGTCTATTGTGTACCTAAAACAAGCCTTATAGGAAGTTGTTAACCAAATTATTTATGCTGTGATTAATTATTGAATGGGTTATTTAAATTCTGTAGCCCACGTTATTGAGATTAATTCCTTTACTTGTTCAATCTACAGAGGCTAAGCAGCAATTGCTTGACAGTGTAACCTCATTAGACAGGCTTACATTATCTTTGTCGAGTTCATGGAGAAAAACGAGACACTTTAATATTCAAGTGTGAAAATGGACTGTAATAAATTATTTTGTTGTGTCCTTTTTTTCTCCTAATGAAGAATGACGTGGTAGTCTGCACTTAGAAAGTCGATGCATAATGCCGGAGGCTGAATGTGTTTTAAAAGTGTTAGGTCCAAATGGACTATCCTAAAGGCAATCAGGAAGAAATGTAACAACATTGTTGAGCTGACCTTTAGATCCAAATGAAGCCAGGAGAAAAACATTTTATGCAGCATTGTAATGTGTGGCAGTTTTCACCAAGACAAAGAAATAAGACTTAAAACAAGCTACAGTGGTACTTAAGCTTCCAAATTTTGGGGGATACAAGCTGTACATACGCACATACATACACACATGCATGCATGTGTGTATGTATGTATGTATGCATGTATGTATGTATGTATGTATGCATGTATGTATGCATGTATGTATGTATGCATGCATGCCTGCATGTATGCATACATACATACATGCATACATACATGCATGCATACATACATGCATGCATGCATACATACATACATACATGCATGCATGCATACATGCATACATACATACATGCATACTACATGCATACATACATACATGGATACATACATGCATGCATACATACATGCATGCATACATACATGCATGCATACATACATACATACATGCATACATACATGCACACATACATACATGCATACATACATGCACACATACATACATACATACATGCATACATACATACATGCACACATACATACATACATGCATGCATGCATGCATACATACATACATGCATGCATACATGCATGCATACATACATTGGCATTTTCCCGCATTAAAGCAAAGTGCTGTCCCTTAACCAAAAAAGGGTTGAATAACTTAAGTATTCAAACATGCATTTTTACTTACTTTATATTGTGATTTGTTTAAACCCAGGCATTAATTGAGATATTGATAAGATAAATAAATTCAAAAGCATCTTGTATAGGGTACTTTCTATTGTAGTAGCTGTCCCCAATCATGATCCCTAAATTTCAATATATAAAGATACCACTTAAAACGTTTTTTAGATTTGTTTCATTGGTGTAATTTAAAATATATTAATGATTAAGTTTAAACAGAGGTTGAAAGTAGAGATGTCCGATTATGGCTTTTTTGCCGATATCCGATATTCCGATATTGTCCAACTCTTAATTACCGATTCCGATATCAACCGATACCGATATATACAGTCGTGGAATTAACACATTATTATGCCTAATTTTGTTGCGATGCCCCGCTGGATGCATTAAACAATGTAACAAGGTTTTCCAAAATAAATCAACTCAAGTTATGGAAAAAAATGCCAACATGGCACTGCCATATTTTTATTATTGAAGTCACAAAGTGCATAATTTTTTTTAACATGCCTCAAAACAGCAGCTCGGAATTTAGGACAGTCCCAAATTCCGAGCTGCTGGGAAGCTGTATTCCTTACCTACTCTAGTAGTTTGTAGTGCATTTAAGTGTATTCTTTTTGATACACTATTCCTTACCGAGGAGTTCATTTTCATATAGAATAGAATGTTACATGTTAAAATTGTGGCGTTTTGGGGTGCCTAGAAGGAAATAATGGAGTTGTAAATGAATTTCAATGGGGAACGTTGATTTGAGAGCCAAGAAGTTTGGGTCATGAGCTCGGCCACAGAACCAATTACCGCTGTACAAGGAAGGGTAAACAGGATGTAGAAGGATGTGCTGATTCCAAGGCACCTTGGAATAATGAACAAATGCAGGGGTTGGAATGTGTCCAAATGAAAATACACACAAAATAGTAAATGAAGGGCTGGAGAATCATATTTTACACAACATTTGGCGATGGCAGATGATGCTGAATAATTTTTATATAAGAGTATACATAGAAGAGTGTAGAGATAGCCAGCCCCTGCAAGCAATTACATCAAGGTTAAGAAGTTCCCCTGGTGTCAGTTGCTACAGATCCACAGTAACTATATAGTTGCTGTCCAAAGAGAGAAGTGGCCAGTGGTGTGTGCTGTGTGTGGGCTCCCTGCCTGCAGGCTGCAGCTTCGTGCTCAGCCACCTCTGAAGTGTAAAAAAGCTGGGCTTTGAAAGGAGAGGAATGGAAATTTTCTTTGGAGTTAACCAAAGACTTTCACAGACTACAGGATTATGGTTGCTACAGGGTTGTTTTGCACACTTAGGCATAATGAAACAAGCTAAGCAGCTGCAGGAAAAGCAGAGCTTGGTAGAAAATCAAGCCAACACCCTACATGGGGAAAGCTTGGATTTATTTCGGCGAAACTGCTGCAAAACACACCATGTGCTGGATTTCATTTGCATTAAAATTTAGGTTGCATAATATATTTATTTTCAAGTCGATAGCGATACATATAATCCTTGCTTCTCAAGACCGATACCAATAACTTATTTATATCTATTAATTTTTCAATTGTATTTAACTGTAGTTTTGTCTTAGCTCCTACTTGCCAACCTTGAGACCTCCGATTTCGGATGTGGGGGGCGTGGTCGGGGGTGGGGCGGGGGGCGTGGTTAAGATATATATATAAGAAATACTTGACTTTCAGTGAATTCTAGCCATATATATATATATATATATATATATATAAATAAATAAAAGAAATACTTGAATTTCAGTGTTCATTTATTTACACGTATACACACACATAACACTCATCTACTCATTGTTGAGTTAAGGGTTGAATTGTCCATCCTTGTTCTATTCAGAACACACACATTATACAAATATACATTATAAAATCAATAAGAAAACGGGAGCTCTAATTTGGGAGTCTGAATTAGGATCAGAAGTTCCTATATAAACATTGCGTACTCACGTTGCCATTTTGTATTGATTACTGCAGCTGTGCACTGGATTCATTCACAAATACAAACTACAACTCACAAACACTTTAGAGTTAGGCTCCACCATCAGAATGTGTACTTAAACTTACAAAGATCACATGGATATAATTCAGTGAGTTGATTCACCAAAACTAACCTGTTATACAGGAGGAAAAAGCACACAGGACGTTTCAATTGTTCCCAGACTGGTCGCGCTCATCAGAATGACAAGACACTTCCGGTCTGCAGGTGATAGCATTCAATTGGGAAGAAACGCCTACTGACCAATGTGAATACTGATAAATGTGTAATGACAGCTCCAAAAACAAATTCAAACCATAAAATAAAATAAATAAATCAACACAAAAATGTGACACATTATGGGTGGGTCACATATGCATGTACAGTAGATGGCAGTATTGTCCTGTTTAAAAGTGTCACAACATTGCTGTTTACGGCAGACGAACTGCTTTACGGGGGACGGAAACTTGACTGCTGTTGTTGTGTGTTGTTACCGCGCTGGGAGGACGTTAATGAAACTGCCTAACAATGAACCCACATAAGAAACCAAGAACTCGCCCTCGATCATTAGCTGTTTCTATTGTGGGAAAGCGGACGTGTGAACAGTCTGTCAACACGTCACTCAGGTCCGCATGGAGCTGGAGGGGGCGTGGCCTCCAGCTCCGCCTGAATTTCGGGAGATTTTCGGGAGAAAATTTGTCCCGGGAGGTTTTCGGGAGAGGCGCTGAATTTCGGGAGTCTCCCGGAAAATCCGGGAGGGTTGGCAAGTATGTCTTAGCTATGCTGGCATTTCAGGTGGCTGATAAGTTTTGATGTGTTAATGCTCAATGTTTTTTTCCCCTCCTCGCAGAATGTTTGCGGAATATCCATCAATCCATTTTCTATACCGCTTGGCCTCATCAGGCTCACATTTGGGGTAAAAGGCATGCAAAATGTCTTCTTCTAAAACAGCCATGTTTGTTTACAGTTAGCCCAGGGAGGTTTATGTTCATTATATATTTTTTTGTCCTGTCCAGCTACTCTGGCAAATGATATAGTTGATATAGATGCCTGTATCGGCTGTGCAGATTTACTTTACAAAAGAGAAGTGTGGGATACTTCTCTTGTTGCCTTATTTGTATTTGACTTTATTAAAGGGATTTATATTATTATTTGGTGCAGCCGGGCCGAAGCAAGAGGGGATATAAAGAGAAAAAAAGCAAACGAAGGGGGAAATTGCGGGGACAAGAGGGGGATAAGACAAATAAACTACAACAACAACAAACAACAATAATAACAACAACAGAACAGCATCAGCGAATAGGACATGTACAACTATGATGGTAAAAGTGATATCAAAGAAGCAGTTAGTGAAATAAATATTAATAACACCGAAATGACAATGAGCATTATTACACTACAAAAGGAGCAATATAAATACCAATAGAAATAGCACTATTGATCATGAATGATAATAATTTACCTCTATTATCAACAATACAATTGTTTCAAATGCAACAATACATATATGTGATGATAACTTGACATACAAAAGAAAGCAGATAAATGGAGGGGAAGAAAGAGAAATGAACTGTATTAACCTTGTAGATTGTTATAGTAACAATAGGTTAAGCTTTGTCAGTGTGCCATGTGTTACCCAGTTTCCCCAAGGGCAACAAAGTGAATATATGTTTGATGAAACGTGATTACATGCATGAGTGTATGTATGCATATGTGCTTGCATATGTACATTATGTATATATGTATGTTTGTACAGTGAATGTATATGTACAGTATGTATATATGTATGTTTGTACAGTGAATATACAGGTAAAAGCCAGTAAATTAGAATATTTTGAAAAACTTGATTTATTTCAGTAATTGCATTCAAAAGGTGTAACTTGTACATTATATTTATTCATTGCACACAGACTGATGCATTCAAATGTTTATTTCATTTAATTTTGATGATTTGAAGTGGCAACAAATGAAAATCCAAAATTCCGTGTGTCACAAAATTAGAATATTACTTAAGGCTAATACAAAAAAGGGATTTTTAGAAATGTTGGCCAACTGAAAAGTATGAAAATGAAAAATATGAGCATGTACAATACTCAATACTTGGTTGGAGCTCCTTTTGCCTCAATTACTGCGTTAATGCGGCGTGGCATGGAGTCGATGAGTTTCTGGCACTGCTCAGGTGTTATGAGAGCCCAGGTTGCTCTGATAGTGGCCTTCAACTCTTCTGCGTTTTTGGGTCTGGCATTCTGCATCTTCCTTTTCACAATACCCCACAGATTTTCTATGGGGCTAAGGTCAGGGGAGTTGGCGGGCCAATTTAGAACAGAAATACTATGGTCCGTAAACCAGGCACGGGTAGATTTTGCGCTGTGTGCAGGCGCCAAGTCCTGTTGGAACTTGAAATCTCCATCTCCATAGAGCAGGTCAGCAGCAGGAAGCATGAAGTGCTCTAAAACTTGCTGGTAGACGGCTGCGTTGACCCTGGATCTCAGGAAACAGAGTGGACCGACACCAGCAGATGACATGGCACCCCAAACCATCACCCAACCATGCAAATTTTGCATTTCCTTTGGAAATCGAGGTCCCAGAGTCTGGAGGAAGACAGTATGTGCAGTATGTGTATATGTATGTTTGTACAGTGAATGTATATGTACAGTGTGTGTATATGGATGTTTGTACAGTGAATGTATATATGCAGTATGTGTATGTGTATGTTTGTACAGTGAATGTATATGTACATTATGTGTATATGTATGTTTGTACAGTGAATGTATATGTTCATTATGTGTATATGTATGTTTGTACAGTGAATGACTATGTTAAGGTAACGTGCGGAGTCCCCCAGGGTTCGGTTCTTGGCCCTGCACTCTTTAGTATTTACATGCTGCCGCTAGGTGACATCATACGCAAATACGGTGTTAGCTTTCATTGTTCTGCTGATGACACCCAACTCTACATGCCCCTAAAGCTGACCAACACGCCGGATTGTAGTCAGCTGGAGGCGTGTCTTAATGAAATTAAACAATGGATGTCCGCTAACTTTTTGCAACTCAACACTAAGAAAACGGAAATGCTGATTATCGGTCCTGCTAAACACCGACATTTATTTAATAATACCACTTTAACATTTGACAACCAAACAATTACATAAAGCAACTCGGCAAAGAATCTGGGTATTATCTTCGACCCAACTCTCTCCTTTGAGTCACACATTAAGAGTGTTACTAAAACGGCCTTCTTTCATCTCCGTAATATCGCTAAAATTCGTTCCATTTTGTCCACTAGCGACGCTAAGATCATTATTCATGCGTTCGTTACGTCTCGTCTCGACTACTGTAACGTATTATTTTCGGGTCTCCCTATGTCTAGCATTAAAAGACTACAATTGGTACAAAATGCGGCTGCTAGACTTTTGACAAGAACAAGAAAGTTTGATCATATTACGCCTATACTGGCTCACCTACACTGGCTTCCTGTGCACTTAAGATGAGACTTTAAGGTTTTATTACTTACGTATGAAATACTACACGGTCTAGCTCCATCCTATCTTGTCGATTGCATTGTACCATATGTCCCGGCAAGAAATCTGCGTTCAAAGAACTCCGGCTTATTAGTGATTCCCAGAGCCCAAAAAAAGTCTGCGGGCTATAGAGCGTTTTCTATTCGGGCTCCAGTACTATGGAATGCCCTCCCGGTAACAATTAGAGATGCTACCTCAGTAGAAGCATTTAAGTCCCATCTTAAAACTCATTTGTATACTCTAGCCTTTAAATAGCCCCCCTTTTAGACCAGTTGATCTGCCGTTTCTTTTCTTTTCTCCTCTGCTTCCCTCCTCCTTGTGGGGGGGGGGGGCGGGGGGGGGACCGCTCGCCTGTGCATCGGCTGGGAACATCTCTGCGCGGGATGGTGTCCTGCTGGCCCCACTATGGACTGGACTCTTACTATTATGTTGGATCCACTATGGACTGGACTCTCACAATATTATGTCAGACCCACTCGACATCCATTGCATTTGGTCTCCCCTAGAGGGGGGGGGGGTTACCCACATATGCGGTCCTCTCCAAGGTTTCTCATAGTCATTCACATCGACGTCCCACTGGGGTGAGTTTTTCCTTGCCCTTATGTGGGCTCTGTACCGAGGATGTCGTTGTGGCTTGTGCAGCCCTTTGAGACACTTGTGATTTAGGGCTATATAAATAAACATTGATTGATTGATCATTTGGTTGTGTTGTTGATGTTACATTGTTGATATTGTTATACTTAAAAGTCATGGAATATGATAATAATAATTAAGCTTTTGCTTGATTATTTTGCACTTTATTTTGCTGAAAAATTGTAATAAAAAAGGAATGGGGGAACACTTGTGTTATTTGGTTGATATCGTTACATTGTCTTAGATTCTAGTAAATATTTTTTTGGATACAAATATTTTTGTTTGCCGAAAACACTTGTCTTGTTCTATTCTGATTGTAATCCTGACGAACAAATAACAAGGAATGTATTTAACCCAGCAGACAGCTTTTTTGGGGGGGTTGTGATATTATGCATGTTTTTTACAGGAGGACTCATTTGATCTGGTTTAGAATTGCAGTGCTATTCATACTGGACTTGCATGAATCTAAAATAAACTGTACATTATATAATACTGCATTTTGACACATAAGTGCATATTAGTGCTGAGCACAAGTAGGTTAAAAGAAGATATTTTGTCTTATGCATGCTTTTGTTGTTACAGTTACAAAAGAAAATAGTTAATGCTCAAAACTGGGGCGCGACAGGCTGCCAAGATGGGCATTTGACAATAAAATGATGAACGTGCCAAATACAACAGCTAAACTCTGCGACCACATTGCTGTGTACACAATTTATCACTGAGCTTTTCTTGAGCTGAAGTTGGTTTAAATGTCAATTAAATTTTAAATACTAATCCAACAATGATAGTCTGTTTGCTTTTCTCCTCCTGTGCTTGTTTGGTCTGTTGTAATGATCTATGATTGCTTATATCTTCTTCTTCTGAGTGACTACAATATACCAACTAACATAGTCGTCATTAATTTATCTTCTATTTATGTTATTACTTGTCTTTACTTATGCAATATGTTCCATCTTTAATGAGAACAAATATTGGCAACCAGAGGCACCTAGAGTACTTGTACTGTATATAGTGCTGTCAAATAAATAACGTTTGTAATTAGGATTAAACACATGGTTGCAGTGGATTCATTTCACAATGAGAGGAGATGAGACATCATTCATTTTAAATATATATTTTTTAAGATGGAAGTACTTCAGTAAAAAGAAAACTCCTTCCTCCAAAGTGGGCATAATACTTAACGTAAATTTCGGAATATAAGCCATAACCTTTTTAGCACGTTTTGAACCCTGTGGCCTAATTTATGGATGTTTCCCGGTTCACGTGATTCACATGAATCCAATGAATTTAGTCTTGTCACATCAGACCAATGAAATATTTCACACTAAATCAAATTTACTTAGACAATCATTTAGTCAACGTGTTATGGACTCACCATTATCATGGCAAAGAAATGACGAATTGTACACGATGCAGCTTTCAAGTTGAAGGCGGTCAACCTGGCTATGGGAAAGGCAATAGAGCTGCTGCACGCAATGCACATCAACTGTCAACAGCGAGTTTCGAAAGGCTGGACTGCTGCATATTAAAAATGAACACAAACTTTGAGGTATACTTGCCTTGAGACGAAAGTGAAAGTAAAAACGTCCATCCATCTTTCCATCTTCTTCCGCTTATCCGAGGTCGGGTCGCAGGGGCAGCAGCCGAAGCAGGGAAGCCCAGACTTCCTTCTCCCCAGCCACTTCGTCCAGCTCTTCCCGGGGGATCCCGAGGCGTTCCCAGGCCACCTTGGAGACATAGTCTTCCCAACGTGTCCTGGGTCTTCCCCGTGGCCTCCTACCGGTCGGACGTGCCCTAAACACCTCCCGAGGGAGGCGATCGGGTGGCATCCTGACCAGATGCCCGAACCACCTCATCTGGCTCCTCTCGATGAGGAGGAGCAGCGGCTTTACTTTGAGCTCCCCCCGGATGACAGAGCTTCTCACCCTATTTCTAAGGGAGAGCCCCGCCACCCGGCGGAGGAAACTCATTTCGGCCGCTTGTACCCGTGATCTTGTCCTTTCGGTCATAACCCAAAGCTCATGACCATAGGTGAGGATGGGAATGTAGATCGACCGGTAAATTGAGAGCTTTGCCTTCCGGCTCAGCTCCTTCTTCACCACAACGGATCGATACAGCGTCCGCATTACTGAAGACGCCACACCGATCCGCCTGTCGATCTCATGATCCACTCTTCCCTCACTCGTGAACAAGACTCCGAGGTACTTGAACTCCTCCACTTGGGGCACTCCACCCTTTTCCGGGCGAGGACCATGGACTCGGACTTGGAGGTGCTGATTGAAGTAAAAACGTGACTGGGGAAAATGTCACACAAAGCAATTTTGAGTCTTTTCATCTCTAACTCCGAAGAAAACAACTTCAGTGGTTTCAGAGCACAGGAGAAGGAGGCGATGTGCGACGGTAAAACTACTTGCCCGAACTGCATTTCAGGCGATGTTTTAGGGATTTGGAGCCATTCTGCACTGCAAATCAGATAATTGTGTAAAATGTTCTAACTATGTTAACAGCGTTAGAGTACCTTCTTCCTCCGCCATGGCAGTCTGTATTTTTACGACAGGTGAAGCATTCCCAAACCACTGATTTAGTCATTTTAAACAAAAGTTTAGGGTATCTTCCTCCATCCATCATACAGCCTGCAGAGCTGAGTGCAGCGGGGTGGATCCTGATATTGCAGCCACACGCCACCCTGAAGGATTTCTACTTTTTCAGAACAGTCACTTTTTATTCCGCGGTATATTTTAAAACCAGTAACCGGCCCCTGCCTAATACTATATCCCAAGCAAAAGGTCTGTTTGTAGCCCTGTCACTCATCCTTTTTGATTACCCCAGGTCATTTGTAACTCTCTAAAATGACCATTAAATGGATCAAACCTGTCTCCTAACCGTTTTTTTAATTCATACTGTTGCCTGTGGAGTTATACTGCGTTGGTTTAATTTTGGTTTGACAAATAAATTGCACAGAGTACTTACCCATTGTTAACAGCACTAAGCCTAATGCCTTTATGTGGCTGCTTGCCAATTCCATTTGTTTGCTGAAGGACGGGGGCCGTTAAATAACTTTGAAAAATCTTTACACCATAATCACCGGACTCCGATAAAATGTTTTGTGGGAATCAATTTGCAAGCGTTGTTTTTTCAGCACAACACATTTGATGTGCCAGAATTGTTTTTTTGAATGTCTAACATCCTATTTCAGTAAATACTTGTCTTGACTTTTTTCCACCAAAAAATGGCTCCTCCAACTGCCTGCTTGAGTGAGCATCATCTAAAAGGTGAAGGGTCGGGCTTTCTGGATGTCAAGGTGTGGGGATGGCATCACTCAGTGGGTGTGGCCTAAACTGAAAATACAACCTGAAGTTTGTATACGTCAAATCATTTTGATTTGCACTTCCAGATGTAACGATGAACTGTAGTTACTGACAGTGGTTTTCTGAAGTGTTCCTGAGCCCATGTGGTGATATCCTTTACACACTGATGTCACTTTTTGATGCAGTACCGCCTGAGGGACCCAAGGTCACGGGCATTCAATGTTACGTGCAGTGATTTCTCCAGATTCTCTGAACCTTTTGATGATATTACAGACCATAGATGGTGAAATCCCTAAATTCCTTGCAATAGCTTGTTGAGAAATGTTGTTCTTAAACTGTTCGACAATTTGCTCATGCATTTGTTCACAAAGTGGTGACCCTCACCCCATCCTTGTTTGTGAATGACTGAGCATTTCATGGAAGCTGCTTTTATCCCCAATCATGGCACCCACCTGTTCCCAATTAGCCTGTTCACCTGTGGAATTTTCCAAATAAGTGTTTGATGAGCATTCCTCAACTTTCTTAGTCTTTTTTGCCACTTGTGGCCGGTTTTTTGAAACATCATGCAGGCATCAAATTCCAAATGAGCTAATATTGGCAAAACAAAGTTTTCCAGTTCAAACATTAAGTGTCTTGTCTTCGCAGTCTATTCAATTGAATATAAGTTGAAAAGGATTTGCAAATCGTTGTATTCTGATTTTATTTACGATTTACACAACGTGCCAACGTCACTGGTTTTGGGGTTTGTACTTCCAACATCACATACGGCGGTTATTTTAGTTTGGAGTTTTTATTTTTAAAAACCCCATCTTGTTTGTATTCCATGAATATATCATAATGATTCATGATTCGTACAACCAGAAATACTTCCAATATCACCATCTGGGTAATTCCTTAATCATCCCAGTACCTACATATGCCAGTGAGACATGGAAGTTGACACAGGTTCGTTAAAGATACCCTAGGAAGATTATAAACATCACGTGGAAAGAAAAAGTCCCAAACGAAGAGGTGCTACAAAGAACTAAACCAATTCCTCTTAGCACCATTGTAAGGAAATGTCAACTGACAATGTTAGGTTACACCAGTGGTTCTTAACCTGGGTTCGATCGAACCCCAGGGGTTCGGTGAATCGGCCTCAGGAGGTAAAGACACATCCGACTTATCGTGTAAATAAAAACTTCTCCCTATCGGCGTATTATGAATACCCCGAAACAATGTTCCCTCTAATTTTCCATTTGATTTGCATGTTGTTTGATTGATCGATTGAAACTTTTACTAGCAGATTGCAAAGGAAGATAATACATTATATGAAACAGTACAGTTTACACAGTTACATATTCCGTACAATTGACCACTAAATGGTAACACCCGAATAAGTTTTTCAACTTGTTTAAGTCGGGGTCCACGTTAATTAATTCATGGTAATGTTTGTAAGGTGTGTAATTTGTTGTGAGTTTGTGCACTGTGTTGGTTTTGTTCTTTGAACAAGGTGATGTTCATGCACGGTTCATTTTGTGCACCAGTAAAAAAACATAACTTTTTCTTGAATTTGAAAAAAAAACACTTTATTTTTCACTAAAGGGTTCGGTGGAGGGCAGCACGGTGGAAGAGGGCTTAGTGCGCCTGCCTCACAATACGAAGGCCATCTCGGAGTCGGCCCCGATTTTCCCCGCCTCGCTGTCGGTCTGCGGGCCACGCCTCCCCACAATTACATTTCAACATTTCTGTCAACAAAGATTTGCGTCAGGCTACGACACATAGTCATTTTGATACTAGGCTGTTACAGACACTTACATCATGGGTTGTCTTCATTATAACACTTATATAAGACGTTTAAAGTCATTTGATAGTAGGCTAATATAGCTAATTTAGACACTGACATCATGTGTTGTCTTCATTATAACACTTATAAGACTTTTATTTGTTTGCGGCTCTAGAGCTGATTACTTTATTGTATTTGTGGTCCAATATTTTCAACATTTTGGGTTGCCGACCCTTGGTTTAAGGTCAAACCGACACAGAGATCAGCCAAACAATCAACGTTCAACATCTGCCAACAAGTCTTAGGCAACATCTGACCACAATTCCTGTCAGAGAAAAAATATAGACTTTGACTCAGGGAGACGGGCAGCACGGTGGAAGAGGGGTTAGTGCATCTGCCTCACAATACGAAGGTCCTGAGTAGTCTTGGGTTCAATCACGGGCTCGGGATCTTTCTGTGTGGAGTTTGCATGTTTTCCCCGTGACTGCGTGGGTTCCGTCCGGGTTCCTCCCACCTCCAAAGACATGCACCTGGGGATAGGTTGATTGGCAACACTAAATTGGCCCTAGTGTGTGAATGTGAGTGTGAATGTTGTCTGTCTATCTGTGTTGGCCCTGCGATGAGGTGGCGACTTGTCCAGGGTGTACCCCGCCTTCCACCCGATTGTAGCTGAGATAGGCTCCAGCGCCCCACGCGACCCCGAAGGGAATAAGCGGTAGAAAATGGATGGATGGAGGGTTCGGTGGATGCGCATATGAAACTGGTGGGGTTCGGTACCTCCAACAAGGTTAAGAACCACTGGGTTACACCTTAAGGATGGAAGAGGGAAGACACCCAAAGTCGGCACTAGAAAGGACAACACAATATGGTAAAAGGAAAAGGGGGAGGGCTATGGCCACATGGAGGGGAACGGTCACAAATGATCTGGTGTCAATGGGACTGAACTGCATGGGAAGATGCAAATAGTCTTGCTATGGACAGAGTGACATGGAGGTCTGCAATGTTTCACAAGGAATGGGAAGAACTAAGTCTACAGTAAGTAAGTTGCAGCTAGAGGACCTTTATCATCACTGACCAATACCATTGCCACCCCAGATCAGGGAAACCAAGGCAAGAATTGCAGGGAGCGTACCTCAGTAAGTTAGCATCACTCACCTCATCGCCAGCTTAATTGTAAAAAAGGTGGAATACTTTTTTCCTTTCTGCAGCAAATTAAGATGGGAAGACACATTCTTATTCCTGAGCTTTCCTGTTTATTAAAAAAAATCAGGAAGAAGAAGCAGCAGAAGCAGAGCAAAGACTATTTTTGTAACTATTTGTGCATTTTTTTTCAATAAAATGTGTTGGTTTTAATCAAACATGTTTTTTGCTGGCTGTTTAGATTGGACTCATGTTTGTTGGGTAAATGTCAGTGCCGGGATCATGAATGATTCACTTTGTTCACCCGAGATGTCACCTTTCGTGTTCATTTCTGCTGGACACACACTCAGTAACCTCTGTACACCTCCTGTATTTGATGTGTGAGTACCAGAGGTGGGTAGAGTAGCCAGAAATTGTACTCAAGTAAGAGTACTGTTACTTTAGAGATTTATTACTCAAGTAAAAGTAATGAGTAGTCACCCAAATATTTACTTGAGTAAAAGTAAAAAGTATGTTGTGAAAAAACTACTCAAGTACTGAGTAACTGATGAGTAACATACACACACATATCATATATATATATATATATACATACACATACATTGATATATACAGTATATCATTTATATTTATTTATTTTGCCGTTTTTGTTTACATGTTAAAGGTGTTTTACTGAATATACATGCATGTTTAACACATATAGATTCCTTTCTTTCATGTTGACAAGAATATAAGTTGGTGTATTACCTGATTCTGATGACTTGCATTGATTGTAATCCTGACAGCAGTGCTTAACGTCCACGTTTTCAAATGCAGGAGAAAAAAAGTTCCTCCTTTCTGTCTAATACCACATGAAAGCGGTTGGTTTTTGGTATCTTATTTGTCCAGCTTCCATATTCGTTTTCACACACTTTACAAGAAATACATTGGCGGCAAATTCCGTAGCTTGCTAGCTTGTTTGCGCTGGCTTTCGGAGACTCTTATTTTGAAAGCGCAGGCGCGATGGAGCGGCACTTTTATTGTGAAGACAGGAACTGTGCAGTCAGTCTTTAGGCTTGTGACGGGATGTACGGTTGAAATAAAAAAGTGTCTTTTTTCCTTCACACTTTTGATTGATTGATTGAAACTTGTATTAGTAGATTGCACAGTACAGTACATATTCTGTACAATTGACCACTAAATGGTAACACCCCAATAAGTTTTTCAACTTGTTTAAGTCAGGTCATGTGACCGCCTGGCTCTGTTTGATTGGTCCAACGTCACCAGTGACTGCATCTGATTGGTGGAACGGAGTCAAACGTCACTAGTGACTGCATTTTATTGGTGGAACGGAGTGAAACGTCACCAGTAACGCAGGCACTTTGAAGGTCTGTCTGACAGACCAAAACAAACAAAGCGTGCATTAACAGATCGATAAAAATTAGTAGCGAGCTGAATGTAGATAAAAGTAGCGGAGTAAAAGTAGCGTTTCTTCTCTATAAATATACTCAAGTAAAAGTAAAAGTAAGTTGCATTAAAACTACTCTTAGAAGTACAATTTATCCCAAAAGTTACTCAAGTAGATGTAACGGAGTAAATGTAGCGCGTTACTACCCACCTCTGGTGAGTACAAATGCTTGTATTATTTTGCCTTCTACAAAACCGTTTCAGGGCTGATCAGTTTACAATTTACTTGAAAAAATAAAGTAGCACTCGTGTGATCATGGATTTCAACATTTTCATTTAATTTTGCACCTAAAATAAATCCACAAAAAGTGCATCAAATAAAGTAAGATTTGGGAACAAGAAACATTGTTTTCTGCGGACCATATAGGCACCATTTCTACTCAATCAGTCTCCTTTCTCCTATTTCAGTCTGGCTCTGTCTTCTATATATATATATATATATATATATATATATATATATATATATATATATATATATATATATATATATATATATATATATATATATATATATATATATATCAGTGACGTGCGGTGAGGTTGATGGCTAGTGAGGCACTGACTTCATCACAGTCAGATTTACAAACATATGAACAGTTTAACGTTGACCCAAAACGTGTACGAGAATGGAAACAAAAAAAGGGAGAACTACAATCTCAGTCGGCAATCGATGGAAAACGGGCTCGCTTATCTGGTGGAGGTAGGAAGAAAGTGAGCGACGAGCTTGATGCTAATTTGTGTCAGTGGATACATCACGTTCGTGGACTGAACCACCGTGTGTCCCGCAAAATGATCCGCATTAAGGCAAAGGACAGTGACAGTATTATTGTTCTGTTTTGATGGTGGGTTTTATACTTGAGTACTTGGTACCATCATTTTATTTTTCCCGGTAGGCTGCTTTATTTAAAAAGTTTATTTATTTTTAGTATTTGTATTCTATTTGACAATTGTTGCACTACTGTCATGTTGAGGCCTTGTTGATCTCTTGTCTTTTGATAGTCTTGTTTTTTTGTTTGTGTGTTTACATTAGCTTTTACATTTAAAGTTTTTAGTACGAAAAAAAATACTGGACACTAACCATTGTAACCAAATAATGGCCTGGTGCAGGCTGGTGCAAAAATAAATAAAAGCCTTGTGCAAATAACCGCCCATGTCCTAATAGCCGCCCGGGGTCTGACCCCATTTTGTGAAATAAACGCCCGGGCTACTATTTGGTAATATACGGTATATATATATATATATATGCATGCATGAATGTATGTGTGTATATATATATATATATATATATATATATATATATATATATATATATACACTGTAATGTAATATATATATATATATATATATATATATATATATATATATATATATAATTGTTTTTGTTTACAGGTTTTTAATAAAAATGCAAACATGTTAAATGCATAAAGATTGCCTTTTGTTTTAAGGCAATAATATAAGTTGGTGTATTACCTGATTCTTCCCTAATTACTTACTTGCATATTTTTTTTTCTTTTTTATATCTGTAATTCGTTTTGTTTGGGGGGGTGTGCTCATCCTGTCACACCCTTGTGACTGTTTTGGACTTGTGTTGTTTTTTGCCGTATAGGTTCCTGCAGTACTCTTATATTGTGGTTTTACTTCCCTTGTCTGTCCACTGAGTGCTGGCTCCGACACCACATTGATCGGCAACCGGGACACACCTGTACCCGGTTGCAATTCAGTCTCCTATCCCAGTCCGAACATTGCCTATTATTTTGCTCTCTTATGCTCTGCTTTACCTCATCTTTCGCATATTGCTTTAAACAAAATACGTTCTGTGACTTGTGCTACAACTTTTGCACTCGCCTTCTTTTGTTCTTGTCAGAATAATTGTATATAAGTTATCACAAAACTTTGTGTTTCAATGAGTTCCCGGCGAGCAGACAAAAGCTGTCTTTGATCTTACCAATCAAAAGGATTGTAAAACTCCACTGTGTAGGATGGGAAGCGACATGAAGGTGTCTGTTTCTTTGATGTATTGTAATCCACAGTAAGATTTTGTCTTGACCCGAGATCTACAAAGCGGAGAGGAAGCAAGACCTGACCCCCCTCCAGGCACCTTTTCTTTGAACTGTTTTGTGACCAAAGGCAGCGGCTGTTTACGACCCCCGACCCTTTAGAAACAGCTGTTGCCATGTAATCAGGGAAAGTCCAAATAAAAGAGGAGGCGTACAATCTTTCGTCAGAGCGTGGTGGAAGACTGTACAAAGAGTACAGCCCAGACGTTTCTCCTCAATGAGCTAAATTTAATTCTGTCTCTGTTTAATTCCTTGCTTCTTTGTCTATTTAATAGATGTCATCAGTGTTTGAACCTGACAGTTCTTTTCCCACTGCTTTAGTTAATGTGTTTTCTGTTTATATTAAAAAATAATATTCTCTTTACTCACCGTTTGCCTGTCGTCTGCTGCATCTTGGGGTCACATTGCTTAGGCGGCATCCACTTCTCGTGACAATCATGGGGACATGCTGTAATGAAATAAACAAAAATACTCTGTTGACAGTGATTAAAGATACTCTAAATGTTTTTCTCTGTTGCTCAGACGGCGTCTGCACATACATGCTGCTTCTGAAGAGTTAAGAAGCAGAGAAAGAGAATGCAAAATGCCACTAAAGAAAACTATAAAAGCTATTATTGCTGGTCAGCAGACTAGTCCAGCTATATGTTGTATTTCCAGTGCTAATGATCAGACTAGTAATAACATTTCAACGTTGCCTGTACAAACTTCCGACTCGGTCTCTTCTCGTCTCCAGCGGTGGCTCATCAACACCACAAACAATTGTATGGACTTTTCAGATGACAGCTTTATACAGTATACTACAACATTTCCACTACTCTCAACAAAACACGTCGATTGTGGTTAATAATGTTTTGTTTGTGTTAAAATCAGCACTTCTATTGATATGTTTTGGTACTAGTTGTTCATCTATCCATCCATCCATCCATCTTCTTCCGCTTATCCGAGGTCAGGTCGCGGGGGCAGCAGCTTAAGCAGGGAAGCCCAGACTTCCCTCTCCCCAGCCACTTCGTCCAGCTCCTCCCGGGGGTTCCCGAGGCGTTCCCAGGCCAGTCGGGAGAGATAGTCTTCCCAGCGTGTCCTGGGTCTTCCCCGTGGCCTCCTACCGGTCGGACGTGCCCGAAACACCTTCCTAGGGAGGCGTTCGGGTGGCATCCTGACCAGATGCCCGAACCACCTCATCTGGCTCCTCTCGATGTAGAGGAGCAGCGGCTTTACTTTGAGCTCCCCCCGAATGACAGAGCTTCTCACCCTATCTCTAAGGGAGAGCCCCGCCACTCGGCGGAGGAAACTCATTTCGGCCGCTTGTACCCGTGATCTTGTCCTTTCGGTCATGACCCAAAGCTCATGACCATAGGTGAGGATGGGAACGTAGATCGACCGGTAAATCGAGAGCTTTGCCTTCCGGCTCAGCTCCTTCTTCACCACAACGGATCGATACAGCGTCCGCATTACTGAAGATGCCGCACCGATCCGCCTGTCGATCTCACGATCCACTCTTCCCCCACTCGTGAACAAGACTCCGAGGTACTTGAACTCCTCCACTTGGGGCAAAATCTCCTCCCCAACCCGGAGATGGCACTCCACCCTTTTCCGGGAGAGAACCATGGACTCGGACTTGGAGGTGCTGATTCCCATCCCAGTCGCTTCACACTCGGCTGCGAACCGATCCAGCGAGAGCTGAAGATCTTGGCCAGAGGAATCCATCAGGACCACATCATCTGCAAATAGCAGAGACCTAATCCTGCAGCCACCAAACCAGATCCCCTCAACGCCCTGAGTGCGTCTAGAAATTCTGTCCATAAAGGTTATGAACAGAATCGGTGACAAAGGGCAGCCTTGGCGGAGTCCAACCCTCACTGGAAACGTGTCCGACTTACTGCCGGCAATGCGGACCAAGCTCTGGCACTGATCATACAGGGAGCGAACTGCCACAATAAGACAGTCCGTTACCCCATACTCTCTGAGCACTCCCCACAGGACTTCCCGGGGTACACGGTCGAATGCCTTCTCCAAGTCCACAAAGCACATGTGGACTGGTTGGGCAAACTCCCATGCACCCTCAAGGACCCTGCCGAGAGTATAGAGCTAGTCCACAGTTCCACGACCAGGACGAAAACCACACTGTTCCTCCTGAATCCGAGGTTCGACTAGTTGTTGTACTAGTTGTTGTCATCCGAATTTTACTAATTTATTTAGTTGTTATAAAATGTTTTTTGGATGGATGGATGGATGGATGGATGGATGGATGGATGGATATATGGATAGATGGATAGATAGTACTTTATTGATTCCTTCAGGATAGTTGCCTTCGGAAAATTAAAATAGGGTATGTCCACACTTCTCTTTCGTAAAGTAAATCTGTACAGCCGATATGGGCGTCTACATCAACTATATGATTTGCCTGAAAAAAATAAAAAAAATTTAAAAAAAAAGAATAGTGTATGTCATGCCCTTGTGACAGTTTTGTTTAATTCCAAATACACTTTCAACATAAATTAATCCATCTGTTATTATAACCATATCATACGACCACCAAATGAATTAGTACAAAACTTTTAGAAAAAATAAGAATACTATACTAATACCGGTATACCCTACAACCCTAATTGCTACTATGGTACATTTTTTGTCTACTTTATACCTTTTGTTTTCGCCCTCTTTTTGTGCCCTTGTGTGCGTTATCCTTTCCATCCTTATCCTTTCCATCCTTTGTAACAGAGCTACTGTATGGAACAATTTACCCTTGTGGATCAATAACGTTTGTCTAAGTAAGTATAAGTCTAAGTCTAACCTAGCTTTGCAACATTTTATTTATTTTATTTTTAATTTATTTATTTGTTTAATTTATTTATAAACCTTTATTTATAAACTGCAGCATTTACAAACAATCGAGAAATAATAATAATCAAAATAAGTACAAAAACAGTACAAATCAGCGCCAGGGGGTTGTAAACTCAATAAAGTAACTAAAATAGAATGCAAAATATACATATATATATATATATATATACAAACCCCGTTTCCATATGAGTTGGGAAAATGTGTTAGATGTAAATATAAACGGAATACAATGATTTGCAAATCATTTTCAACCCATATTCAGTTGAATATGCTACAAAGACAACATATTTGATGTTCAAACTGATAAACATTTTTTGCAAATAATCATTAACTTTAGAATTTGATGCCAGCAACACGTGACAAAGAAGTTGGGGAAAGGTGGCAATAAATACTGATAAAGTTGAGGAATGCTCATCAAACACTTATTTGGAACATCCCACATGTGTGCAGGCTAATTGGGAACAGGTGGGTGCCATGATTGGTATAAAAGTAGATTCCATGAAATGCTCAGTCATTCACAAACAAGGATGGGGCGAGGGTCACCACTTTGTCAACAAATGCGTGAGCAAATTGTTGAACAGTTTAAGAAAAACCTTTCTCAACAAGGAATTTAGGGATTTCACCATCTACGGTCCGTAATATCATCAAAGGGTTCAGAGAATCTGGAGAAATCACTGCACGTAAGCAGCTAAGCCCGTGACCTTCGATCCCTCAGGCTGTACTGCATCAACAAGCGACATCAGTGTGTAAAAGATATCACCACATGGGCTCAGGAACACTTCAGAAACCCACTGTCAGTAACTACAGTTGGCCGCTACATCTGTAAGTGCAAGTTAAAACTCTCCTATGCAAGGCGAAAACCGTTTATCAACAACACCCAGAAACGCCGTCGGCTTCGCTGGGCCTGAACTCATCTAAGATGGACTGATACAAAGTGGAAAAGTGTTCTGTGGTCTGACGAGTCCACATTTCAAATTGTTTATGGAAACTGTGGACGTCGTGTCCTCCGGACCAAAGAGGAAAATAACCATCCGGATTGTTATAGGTGCAAATTTGAAAAGCCAGAATCTGTGATGGTATGGGGGTGTATTAGTGCCCAAGACATGGGTAACTTACACATCTGTGAAGGCGCCATTAATGCTGAAAAGTACATACAGGTTTTGGAGCAACATATGTTGCCATCCAAGCAACGTTACCATGGACGCCCCTGCTTATTTCAGCAAGACAATGCCAAGCCACGTGTTACATCAACGTGGCTTCATAGTAAAAGAGTGCGGGTACTAGACTGGCCTGCCTGTAGTCCAGACCTGTCTCCCATTGAAAATGTGTGGCGCATTATGAAGCCTAAAATAGCACAACGGAGACCCCCAGACTGTTGAACAACTTACGCTGTACATCAAGCAAGAATGAGAAAGAATTCCAACTGAGAAGCTTAAAAAATGTGTCTACTCAGTTCCCAAACGTTTACTGAGTGTTGTTAAAAGGAAAGGCCATGTAACACAGTGGTGAACATGCCCTTTCCCAACTACTTTGGCACGTGTTGCAGCCATGAAATTCTAAGTTAATTATTATTTGCAAAAAAAAAAAATAAAGTTTATGAGTTTGAACATCAAATATGTTGTCTTTGTAGCATATTCAACTGAATATGGGTTGAAAATGATTTGCAAATCTTTGTATTCTGTTTGTATTTACATCTAACACAATTTCCCAACTCATATGGAAACGGGGTTTGTATAACAAAGTGCAAAGCCATAGGCTCACACAAGTTCAGTAAATAATTTAAATTTGGAACACAGCATCATGGTTTTCACAGCTTTTTAGTTGTTAGAGGTAGAGAGTGTTTTAACGTAGAGTTCTAATTCTTTTTTTAAAGGCACACAATACAGGTCGGGTATTGAGAAACGTACATTTATGCAGAGGTGGATAGTAACGCGCTACATTTACTCCGTTACATCTACTTGAGTAACTTTTGGGATAAATTGTACTTCTAAGAGTAGTTTTAATGCAACATACTTTTACTTTTACTTGAGTATATTTATAGAGAAGAAACACTACTTTTACTCTGCTACTTTTATCTACATTCAGCTCGCTACTCGCTACTAATTTTTATCGATCTGTTAATGCACGCTTTGTTTGTTTTGGTCTGTCAGACAGACCTTCATAGTGCCTGCGTTTCACCAAATACAGTCACTGGTGACGTTCACTCCGTTCCACCAATCAGATGCAGTCACTGGTGATGTTGGACCAATCAAACAGAGCCAGGTGATCACATGACCTGACTTAAACAAGTTGAAAAACTTATTGGGGTGTTACCATTTAGTGGTCAATTGTACAGAATATGTACTGTACTGTGCAATCTACTAATAAAAGTTCCAATCAATCAATCAAAACTGTGAAGGAAAAAAGACCATTTTTTATTTCAACCGTACATCCCGTCAAAAGCCTAAAGAATGACTGCACAGTTCCTGTCTTCACAATAAAAGTGCCGCTCCATTGCGCCTGCGCTTTCAAAATAAGAGTCTCCGAAAGCCAACGCGAACAAGCTAGCAAGCTACGGAGTTTGCTGCCAATGTATTTCTTGTAAAGTGTATGAAAACGAATACGGACGCTGGACAAATAAGATGCCAAAAACCAACCACTTTCATGTGGTATTAGACAGAAAGGAGTAACTTTTTTTCTCCTCCATTTGAAAATGTGGACGTTATCAGCACTACTGTCTGATTACAATCAATGCAAGTCATCAGAATCAGGTAATACACCAACTTATATTCTTGTCTTCATGAAAGAAAGGAATCTATATGTGTTAAACATGCATGTATATTCATTAAAACACCTTTAACATGTAAACAAAAATGGCAAAATAAATAAATATAAATTATATACTGTATATATCAATGTATGTATGTATATATGTGTGTGTGTGTATATATATATATATATATATATATATATATATATATATATATGATATGTGTGTGTATGTTACTCATCAGTTACTCAGTACTTGAGTAGTTTTTTTCACAACATACTTTTTACTTTTACTCAAGTAAATATTTGGGTGACTACTCCTTACTTTTACTTGAGTAATAAATCTCTAAAGTAACAGTACTCTTACTTGAGTACAATTTCTGGCTACTCTACCCACCTCTGCATTTATGAATATAAAACTTAGCCAATAGTATAATGACGTTGCAAAGGTAAAATTCCCCGTTGTATTTCCACTGAGTGTGACATCACCCCCCCCTTAATAGATGGGTATAAATACTACTAGTCCGGCATTCACGACCCTGAGGGAGCAGGTACAATTAAAGAGAGAGAGACAAACTGTGGACTTTAGGCTTAGAGGAGCTTATGTAGGCTTGATAAAGACAATAGAATAACACAGGAATCAATAAACCTCATGATACTACTGCAGCTTGAGTAATTAAATGTATTTCGCTCTAGAGCTTTTTAAATCAATACACTTCAACTCCGGCTATGCTGCCAGAATTTTGAGAAAAAAAAAAAAAGAAAGAATAAAAAAAACATGATTATGCAAATTATAAAAAGAAGAAAAAAAAAACGTGAGTGAGGGGGAGCAGAAAAAAAAAAACAGGACTCAGAAAATGAGTTCCTCGCTCTAGAATTCAGCTGGCCACATTGATTAGGATGTGAGCTTCTTCACTCGCAGCCGTTCACATTCAGCTTGGAGGCCTTATCTGAAATTAAAAAGTCCTCTTTTCCCGACGCTTTGAAGTTTCTATAAGCCACTCAAATAGTGCAATTTGAAAAATGTGGAACCTAAAGAAGGCTTTGATTTTTTTCAGCCAGCTTTGCCTGTCACTTGGTGTTACATGCTGACGGATCTAAGGGCTAAAACAGAGCGACGGTGCCATGCTGGCAGCTTTTCCCTTTCGCCATAATAACAGCATTCTGCCATGATTGACTGCTGCACGGCGGAAATTAAGAGCGAACTGAATCAGCCTCGGTTGAAACAGTGAAGCAGAAAACACGATTCTTTGTTGCCGTAATGTCACATTCCATGGATTTTTTTGTACCTCTTTTGTTCAATTTTTTTTTTAAGCATTAAAGACTGCTTTTGCACATTCAAACCTAATTGATTTTTCAATTTCTTGACTTTAATAAGCGGCAGGTGTTTGTGGAATTCTGACTGAGCTTGGTTGCTGCAACCAGGCCCGGCCCTAACCAATCTGGCGCCCTAGGCAAGATTTTAGGTGGCGCCCCCCCACATCGGCAGTGAAATGTATATACTCACAAGAAACCGAATAGCTTTGTCTTTGACCTTTTTTTTTTTACTTACAACTATACCTAATATATAAAGGGGTGGAAAAGTGACTATTACCTGCAGGGCAAACATTAGCTAACCAGAAGGCAATAACAATGTAAACAAAAAACACCTGCTTAAAATATCTAATACAAATGTCCCAGAGGAATGTAAGGTGGGAGTACTGTAATTACCTAACGTTACATTATTATTTTCCATAACAATTTAGCCCCCTCCACAATATTAACCCGACGTTAAAACAGAACTAGCTATTTATTGATTAGCAATTGCCGACTCATGTAACATTAGCTTAATGCTAAAAAGCCAGGTTACTATCACATTCTGTAACAGACAAATAATTTCATGTAGGCTAACGTTACCTACCTGCTACCTCTGTCTTTTCTCGTTTCTACTCCTCTTCTTTTCTCTTTTTTCTTCCCTGGGCACCTGACACTTTTGGCCGTTTTGACATCTTGTGTTGATTTTTTGACGTGGTGACGTCCAAAAAGAGTCATGATACGGGAAGGGAGGGGGCGCACCGTGCGGGGGGAGGGGAATGTTGTAACAAATAATATTTCTATTAAATAGGCTTTACTTTGCATTTTAATTAACGTGGGATTATTTTTTGTATTTAGAAATAATAGTACCAACTTTTTTTCTCTTTTTTTTTTTTCTTTTTCTCTCCAACATTTGTGGCACTTGCGTGGCGCCCCCTGATGGACGGCGCCCTTAGCATTTGCCTATACGGCCTATGCCACGGGCCGGCCCTGGCTGCAACTGTGGATTTACCATACCATACCATACCAACTTTATTTATAAAGCCCTTTTAAGACAAGCACAGTTGAAAAACAAAGGGCTGTACACCACAAAGAAATGGAGGCAAAGGACAGACTAAAAAATAACATTTAAAACAGAAATAAAAATACACATTTAAAAAGCAAATATAAATTACCCTAAGAACAGTTTGTTAGATAAAAACAGTTTAAAAGTTAAATAAAAACAGTTCAAAAAGTTAAAAGCTAAAAACAGTTTAAAGTCTCATGCTGGGTTAAAAGCCAGTGAATAAAAATGGGTTTTAAGAAGGGTCTTAAAAATAGCCAAAGAAGGATTTGAACTAAAACTGTAAATATGTACCAGGCCTGGCCCTAACCAATCTGGCGCCCTAGGCAAGATTTTAGGTGGCGCCCCCCCACATCGGCAGTGAAATGTATATACTCACAAGAAACCGAATAGCTTTGTCTTTGACCTTTTTTTTTTTACTTACAACTATACCTAATATATAAAGGGGTGGAAAAGTGACTATTACCTGCAGGGCAAACATTAGCTAACCAGAAGGCAATAACAATGTAAACAAAAAACACCTGCTTAAAAGATCTAATACAAATGTCCCAGAGGAATGTAAGGTGGGAGTACTGTAATTACCTAACGTTACATTATTATTTTCCATAACAATTTAGCCCCCTCCACAATATTAACCCGACGTTAAAACAGAACTAGCTATTTATTGATTAGCAATTGCCGACTCATGTAACATTAGCTTAATGCTAAAAAGCCAGGTTACTATCACATTCTGTAACAGACAAATAATTTCATGTAGGCTAACGTTATCTACCTGCTACCTCTGTCTTTTCTCGTTTCTACTCCTCTTCTTTTCTCTTTTTTCTTCCCTGGGCACCTGACACTTTTGGCCGTTTTGACATCTTGTGTTGATTTTTTGACGTGGTGACGTCCAAAAAGAGTCATGGGGGGGGGGGGGGGGGGGGGGGGGGGTAATGTTGTAACAAATAATATTTCTATTAAATAGGCTTTACTTTGCATTTTAATTAACGTGGGATTATTTTTTGTATTTAGAAATAATAGTACCAACTTTTTTTTTTTCTTTTTTTTTTTTTTTCTCCAACATTTGTGGCACTGGCGTGGCGCCCCCTGATGGACGGCGCCCTTAGCATTTGCCTATACGGCCTATGCCACGGGCCGGCCCTGATATGTACTACAAGAGCACATTTTCAGCTTTAGTTTATATGATCACAACATAGTTGGATAAAAAAGGATATAACTGGATATTACAGTTTTTGCAAATAAGTCTTTATTTGAACAGTTTCCGTACCTGTTTTTAAACCTAATTTTTTCACATGCAAAACCCAAAACCAGTGAAGTTGGCACGTTGTGTAAATAGTAAATAAAAACAGATTACAAAGATTGGCAAATCCTTTTCAACTTATATTCAATTGAATAGACTGCAAAGACAAAATAATTAACGTTCAAACTGGTAAACTTTGTTATTTTTTTTTGCAAATATTAGCTCATTTTGAATTTGATGCCCTGCAACGTGATTAAAAAAAGCTGGCACAAGTGGCATAAAAAGACTGAGAAAGTTGAGGAATGCTCATCAAACACTTATTTGGAACATCCCGCAGGTGAACGGGCTAATTGGGAACAGGTGGGTGCCATGATTGGGTATAAAAGCAGCTTCCATGAAACTCTCAGTCGTTCACAAACAAGAATGGGGCGAGGGTCACCACTTTGTGAACAAATGCGTGAGCAAATTGTCGAACAGTTTGCAAACATTTCTCAACAAACTATTGCAAGGAATTTAGGGATTTCACCATCTAATAATATCATAATATATAATATCGTAATATCATCAAAAGGTTCAGAGAATCTGGAGAAATCACTCCACGTAAGGGTTGATATTACAGACCTTTGATCCCTAAAGCAATATTGCATCAAAAAGCAACAGTGTGTAAAGGATATCACCACATGGGCTCAGGAACTCTTCAGAAAACCACTGTCAGTAACAACAGTTTGTCGCTACATCTGTAAGTGCAAGTTAAAACTCTACTATGCAAAGCCAAAGCCATTTATCAACAACACCCAGAAACACTGTCGGCTTCTCTGGGCCAAAGCTCACCTAAGATGGACTGATGCAAAGTGGAAAAGTGTTCTGTGGTCTGACGAGTCCACATCTCAAATTGTTTTTGGAAACTGTGGACGTTGTGTAACCCGGAACAAAGAGGAAAAGAACCATCCGGATTGTTATAGGCGCAAAGTTGAAAAGCCAGTATCTGTGATGGTACGGGGGTGTATTAGTGCCCAAGACATGGGTAACTTTTACACATCTGTGAAGGCGTCATTAATGCTGAAAGGTACATACAAGTTTTGGAGCAACATATGTTGCCATCCAAGCAAGGTTATCATGGACGCCCCTGCTTATTTCAGCCAGACAATGCCAAGCCACATTCTGCACGTTTTACAACAGCGTGGCGATTTCAAGACCTCCAAATTTGTTAATCAAAACTAAATCTAAAATGCACGTTACAATCAAACAGCTGGTGTGTAATGAGTACAATACGTACAGCATAAACACTTTGTGGGAATCAACATAACTAGACTGGACTAGATTCAGCGAAATGGCAAATACTACCCAATGACTAGACAACACACCATAGCTTATACACAACACTGCAAAATAGAGCTAATAAAATATAGGATAAAAAGACTAGAATTTAGGTAAAAAATAATAAAAACAAATGAAGTCTATGCCATACTTGCCAACCCTCCCGGATTTTCCGGGAGACTCCCGAAATTCAGCGCCTCTCCCGAAAACCTCCCGGGACAAATTTTCTCCCGAAAATCTCCCGAAATTCAGGCGGAGCTGGAAGCCACGCCCCCTCCAGCTCCATGCGGACCTGAGTGACGTCAGGTGCGCAACACCACGTAAAACGTTGGCCAACCAAAAAGTAACCCCAGTACGCTATAGCCAACATTCACCAGGAGATGGCAACAGACAAACATAGATCACTCTATTACATTCCTCCCCTTTTAGAAATGTATAGAAGTTACTCAAAATAAATAAACAACCCAACCAAAAAATGCAGCAGCTCAATTAAAAAACTGTACTTAAGCCACATTCTTTTCTTTTTTTTTTTAAGTACTGAACTCTTAACCCTCATTTGTAAAAAAAAAAAAAAATAACATGCTTATTATACAAACAGTATTTGTACACCTTTAACACAGATTTTTATACTGTCTTCAGAGATTCAGTTTTTTTGGTGGTACTCGAAACCTTTCTGGGTACCTGCGAAAGGGTGTTCAGCATGGTTAGAAAAATAGTGACATAGAATAGAACAAGGATGGACAATTCAACCCTTAACTCAACAATGAGTAGATGAGTGTTATGTGTGTGTGTATATGTGTAAATAAATGAACACTGAAATTCAAGTATTTCTTTTATTTACATATATATATATATATATATATATATATATATATATATATATATATATATATATATATATATATATACATATATAAAAGAATACCTACCGGAATCAATAAAAGACTATCGATGCTGTCATCTAGCAAAGCTGAATTTGACCAAGCAACCCCCCCGTACCAAAAAGCCCTTGATGAAAGCGGATACAATTTCACCCTCACCTATGAACCCACGCCAGGAAACCAGCCAAAAAAGAACAGAAAACGAAACGACATCATCTGGTACAACCCCCCATACAGCAAAAACGTCTCAACTAACATTGGACACAAATTCCTCAATCTGATTGACAAACACTTTCCCAAAGACAACACCCTAAGAAAAGTATTCAACAAGAACAACATTAAATTGAGCTACAGCTGCATGAACAATATACGACAAATCATCTCAAACCACAACAAAACAATTGCAAATGAGCCGTCGGCCCCCAGACAGAGCGACTCCAAAACCAACAAAGGCTGTAACTGTCGAAAGAAACCTGATTGCCCTCTCATCTTACAAACATCAGTTGTCTACCAATCTAAGGTAATACGCAAGGACATTAACACATCCGACACATATGTAGGATTAACCGAGGGAGAATTCAAAACCAGATGGAACAATCACAAGGCTTCTTTCAGGAACAAAAACCTGCGAAATACCACAGAACTCAGCAAACACATTTGGGACCTCAAAGACAATAATGTTGAATATTCAATAACATGGCAAATTCTTGCATCCAGCACACCTTACAATAGTGGTAATAAAAGATGCAACCTATGCTTGAAAGAGAATCTGTTTATTATTTACCGTCCAGACCTGTCATCCCTCAACAAGCGCAGCGAAATTGTAACAGCATGCCGCCATAGACGGAAACACCTCCTAGGTAACACATAAGCCAATCACCACGCCCCTACGCCAGCCTGTACCCACCCACTCTGTGCCCTATATAAACCATGGTATGCGAATGCTCCCATTAAAATCTCCTGATGATTGAGGGTACCCTCCCTCATGAAACAGGCCTGTAGAGATGAAATAGTCTTGTGATTTTTTTCCCCACACATACATATATATATATATATATATATATATATATATATATATGAAATACTTGACTTGGTGAATTCTAGCTGTAAATATACGCCTCCCCTCTTAGCCCCGCCCCCAACCACGCCCCCCACCTCCCGAAATCGGAGGTCTCAAGGTTGGCAAGTATGGTCTATGCTGCTAGTTAATTTTACTTGATAAAACATCCTAAATTAAGATTTGTATAACTGGAAATTAACAGGACTTTCAACAAAACAACAACATATAAGTATTCAAATTCATCGCAGTGCTTTGCAAATAAAAAACCTTGAAAACGTTCTGAACCTGTTGGTCTGTTTGGCTACAGGTCACTTTTTTTTTTTTTTTTACATTTAGAGTAATTGCTGCTTATTGACGGTTAATTCCTTTTAATGAGAGGTAAGTGGGCAGGTGGAGAGGCCAGGAACATGACAGGAGTGTTACTGTTCCCTTTCCACACATTACTCACACCAGCCAGCTGAAAGCACATCGTAGTAGTCATCTGGCACTTTGAACTTTGACATACTTAAATTCCCAAATGTGAACGCGGCCTACCTGCTAGCCATGCATCACTCTTAAATAATACAACATCGTATGTGCGTGAGGGTGACAGAGGAGGGAGCGGTTAAAAAAAACAGGTTTTAGCTGAGAATAAACTCAAGTGATTTGAATATACAGGAGTTACAAATTATAGATGGTTTTCTTAAGATCTCTGTACAGTGCATTCCAACTCTGCACACATGAGTGAGCATCCTTTCAAGACGAAACCTATCAGCCTTTATGAGTTGATGACTATAAATGTCAAATACATTTACACGTGGCATAAAACTGTTCCGCAAGTCACGGCGGATCTGAAGGATGACTAAACAAATTCGTATTACAATGCAAGTGGAAGCACAGCATCGTAATTGAGATCTGCGACAGAATACCTCAGAAATACTCACTGACACCACTGTTGAATTATGTGAAGTAGTCGTCATGTACAGTTATGAGATCTGTTGCGATATCTCACTTGTTTTTCATCGTGAATTTTCTTCCTTTGTGTTGTGTTAGAAGCTATATTTACGTTGCTGCTGAAATCACATTTGTTTGCCCATACGTGACCTTTTTTCACGTCAGTGTAAACCATCCATCCATCCATTTTCTACCGCTTATTCCCTTTTTGGGGTCGCGGGGGGCGCTGGAGCATATCTCAGCTACAATCGGGCGGAAGGCGGGGTATACCCTGGACAAGTCGCCACCTCATCGCAGGGCCAACACAGAAAAACAGACAACATTCACACTCACATTCACACACTAGGGCCAATTTAGTGTTGCCAATCAACCTATCCCCAGGTGCATGTCTTTGGAGGTGGGAGGAAGCCGGAATACCCGGAGGGAACCCACGCAGTCACGGGGAGGACATGCAAACTCCACACAGAAAGATCCCGAGCCCGGAATTGAACCCAAGACTACTCAGGACCTTCGTATTGTGAGGCAGATGCACTAACCCCTCTTCCACCGTGCTTCCCCCAGTGTAAATCAGGCCTGGGCAATTATTTTGACTCAGGGAGCCAAATTTAGAGACAAAAATGTGTCTGGGAGCCGGTATACCTACAAAACCACAATAATGTCTGATTGAAAGCTAAAAACTTTATGACAGACCACCTTAAAAAAACGGAATGGAATTGTATTTTTTTTTACTGAATACGACATCCAGAATGTACATGAAAATAAAGAATGGGGGGTTTACAATATTAACTATGACCGATAAAACACTGAATATTGACAACATATGAACGTCACACCCCCACTCCATCGACTTATTTTACAATCAAGCAAAACACAAAAAAAAATGCAACAAACTCAGCAAAACAAACAAAAAAACCAACTACAATCTGATATATCTGAGATATCACTAAGCTTTAGAACTTTGTTGTGAAAATCTTCACACTGCTTGGTGCCTCGTCTGAGCTGCTGTGACTTAGATCAGTGTTTTTCAACCACGATGTGCTGTGGGAGATTATCTAATTTCACCTATTTGGGTTAAAAATATTTTTGGCAAACCGGTAATTATAGTCGGCAAATGATGTGTTGTTGAGTGTCGGTGCTGTCTAGAGCTCTGCAGAGTGACCGTGTAATACTCTTCCATATCAGTAGGTGGCAGCTGGTAGCTAATTGCTTTGTAGATGTCGGAAACAGCGAGAGGCAGTGTGGAGGTAAAAAGGTATCTATTGCTTAAACCAAAAATAAACAAAAGGTGAGTGCCCCTAAGAAAAGGCATTGAAGCTTAGGGAAGGCTATGCAGAACGAGACTAAAACTGAACTGGCTGCAAAGTAAACAAAAAAAGAATGCTGGACGACAGCAAAGACTTACTGTGGAGCAAAGACGGCGTCCGCAAAGTACATCCGAACATGACATGACAATCAACAATGTCTCCACAAAGAAGGATAAAGACAACTGAAATCTTCTTGATTGCTAAAACAAAGTAGATGCGGGAAACATCGCTCAAAGGAAGACATGAAACTGCTACAGGAAAATACCAAAAAAAGAGAAAAAGCCACCAAAATAGGAGCGCAAGACAAGAACTAAAACACTACACACAGGAAAACCGCAATAAAGTCCAAATAAATCACGGTGTGATTTGACAGGTGGTGACAGTACACCTACTTTGAGACAAGAGCTATATTGATGCATGCTTGGTTATGCTTTAAAGTCATATCCAACAATTGCGACGACGACTTTTTACTGTCAACTGAGTTTCGTTTTTTACTGATGTCTGCTGGTGGTGTGCCTCCAGATTTTTTCAACGCAAAAAATGTGCCTTGGTTCAAAAAAGGTTGAAAAACACTAACTTAGATTACCATAGTAACTCATTAGAATACCATAGTAACTCATTAGATTACCATAGTAACTCATTAGATGACCATAGTAACTAGTATATCATGCAAAAGCGCAGATTCCAACCATTGAAATACTTTGTATAGTTCAAGACTTACGCTCATTTGAAAACATCACTGCACATCATAATGGCAGCTACAGTTTCCATCTTAAAGGGGAACATTATCACCAGACCTATGTAAGCGTCAATATATACCTTGATGTTGCAGAAAAAAGACCACATATTTTTTTAACCGATTTCCGAACTCTAAATGGGTGAATTTTGGCGAATTAAACGCCTTTCTATTATTCGTTCTCGGAGCGATGACGTCACATCATCGGGAAGCAATCCGCCATTTTCTCAAACACCGAGTCAAATCAGCTCTGTTATTTTCCGTTTTTCCGACTGTTTTCCGTACCTTGGAGACATCATGCCTCGTCGGTGTGTTGTCGGAGGGTGTAACAACACGAACAGGGACGGATTCAAGTTGCACCAGTGGCCCAAAGATGCAAGAAAGTGTCAAGAAATTGGACGTTTGTTCCGCACACTTTACCGACGAAAGCTATGCTACGACAGAGATGGCATAGAAGAATATCGACCCTAGCTTCCCTGGCCTGCTGACATCAACTTCAAAACTGGACAGATCAGCTTTCAGGAAAAGAGAGTGGATGAGGGTATGTCTACAGAATATATTAATTGATGAAAATTGGGCTGTCTGCACTCTCAAAGTGCATGTTGTTGCCAAATGTATTTCATATGCTGTAAACCTAGTTCATAGTTGTTAGTTTCCTTTAATGCCAAACAAACACATACCAATCGTTGGTTAGAAGGCGATCGCCGAATTCGTCCTCGCTTTCTCCCGTGTCGCTGGCTGTCGTGTCGTTTTCGTCGGTTTCGCTTGCATACAGTTCAAACCGATATGGCTCAATAGCTTCAGTTTCTTCTTCAATTTCGTTTTCGCTACCTGCCTCCACACTACAACCATCCGTTTCAATACATTCGTAATCTGTTGAATCGCTTAAGCCGCTGAAATCCGAGTTTGAATCCGAGCTAATGTCGCTATAGCTTGCTGTTCTATGCGCCATGTTTGTTTGTGTTGGCATCACTGTGTGACGTCACAGGAAAATGGACGGGTGTATATAACGATGGTTAAAATCAGGCACTTTGAAGCTTTTTTTTAGGGATATTGCGTGATGGGTAAAATTTTGAAAAAAACTTCGAAAAATAAAATAAGCCACTTGGAACTGATTTTTAATGGTTTTAACCATTCTGAAATTGTGATAATGTTCCCCTTTAAAGATCTAAAAAAAAATGATTTGGGAATGTCCGGCGGGCCAGATTGAAAAGCTTAACGGGTCGCATGTGGCCCCCGGGCCTTAATTTGCCCAGGTCTGTTCTAGTAGAATGTTATGATCGACTGTATCGAAAGCAGCGCTAAGACCAAGTAGCAGCAACATGGATGACGCATCAGCATCCATAGTTAGCAAAAGGTCAATAGTCATTTTTGGGAGGACTGTCTCCGTAGAGTGATTTGCCTTGAAACCGGACTAAAAGGGTTCGGAGAGATTGTTAGATGCTAAGTGTTCATTTAGCTGCTGTGCAACGATTTTTTCGATTTTTTTAAGGGAAGGTGCAGACACCGGCCGGTAGTTTACCATGAGGTCAAGATGGAGGTTAGGTCTTTTGAGCAGAGGATGAATACCTGCTTTTTTTAAATGCTAGGGGAACAATACCAGAGGCAAGTGATACGTTAATATTTAGCACCGATGGTCCTAATATTACAAACAGCTCTTTTATTTGGCTTGTTTGGTAGACTTCTTCCAGCGAGCCACGGTCCCATGACTGCGGTTCACCAATTCAACGTAAGACGTTTCACTCCATTTCACCAATCAAACGCCACCTGACAGCCACATGACTTCACTGAAAATTAGAGATGTCCGATAATGGCTTTTTGCCAATATCCGATATTCCGATATTGTCCAACTCTTTAATTACCGATATCAACCGATACCGATATCAACCGATATATGCAGTCGTGGAATTAACACATTATTATGCCTAATTTGGACAACCAGGTATGGTGAAGATAAGGTACTTTTTAAAGGGGAACATTATCACAATTTCAGAATTGTTAAAACCATTAAAAATCAGTTCCCAGTGGCTTATTATATTTTTCGAAGTTTTTTTTCAAAATGTTACCCATCACGCAATATCCCTAAAAAAAGCTTCAAAGTGCCTGATTTTAACCACCCGTCCATTTTCCTGTGACGTCACATAGTGAAGCCAACACAAACAAACATGGCGCATAGAACAGCAAGCTATAGCGACATTAGCTCGGATTCAGACTCGGATTTCAGCGGCTTAAGCGATTCAACAGATTACGAATGTATTGACACGGATGGTTGTAGTGTGGAGGCAGGTAGCGAAAACGAAATTGAAGAAGAAACTGAAGCTATTGAGCCATATCGGTTTGAACCGTATGCAAGCGAAACCGACGAAAACGACACGACAGCCAGCGACACGGGAGAAAGCGAGGACGAATTTGGCGATCGCCTTCTAACCAACGATTGGTATGTGTTTGTTTGGCATTAAAGGAAACTAACAACTATGAACTAGGTTTACAGCATATGAAATACATTTGGCAACAACATGCACTTTGAGAGTGCAGACAGCCCAATTTACATCAATTAATATATTCTGTAGACATACCCTCATCCGCGCTCTTTTCCTGAAAGCTGATCTGTCCAGTTTTGGAGTTGATGTCAGCAGGCCAGGGAAGCTAGGGTCGATGTGAGCCAAGACATCCAGGGGGTTTAGCTCGCTCGTCTGCGGGAACAAACTGCCGCCATTACTTGCCGTGCTACCGAGGTCCTTTGTCCCTGAATTGCTCACACACTCCGGCAGATTCAATGGGGTTCTGGCGGCAGATTTCTTTGACTTTATCGTTGGAAATGCATCTGCTTTGAGTGTCGCAGGATATCCACACATTCTTGCCATCTCTGTCGTAGCATAGCTTGCGTCGGTAAAGTGTGCGGAACAAACATCCAATTTCTTGCCACTTTCGCATCTTTGGGCCACTGGTGCAACTTGAATCCGTCCCTGTTCGTGTTGTTACACCCTCCGACAACACACCGACGAGGCATGATGTCTCCAAGGTACGGAAAACAGTCGGAAAAACGGAAAATAACAGAGCTGATTTGACTCGGTGTTTGAGAAAATGGCGGATTGCTTCCCGATGTGACGCCAAGTTGTGACGTCATCGCTCCGGGAGCGAATATTAGAAAGGCGTTTAATTCGCCAAAATTTACCCATTTAGAGTTCGGAAATCGGTTAAAAAAATATATGGTCTTTTTTCTGCAACATCAAGGTATATATTGACGCTTACATAGGTCTGGTGATAATGTTCCCCTTTAAAAACATGAATAAAATAAGATAAATAAATTATAAACATTTTCTTGAATAAAAAAGAAAGTAAAACAATATAAAAACAGTTACATAGAAACTAGTAATTAATGACAATGAGTAAAATGAACTGTTAAAGGTTAGTACTATTAGTGGACCAGCAGCACGCACAATCATGTGTGCTTACGGACTGTATCCCTTGCAGACTGTATTGATATATATTGATATATAATGTAGGAACCAGAATATTAATAACAGAAAGAAACAACCCTTTTGTGTGAATGAGTGGAGGAATGGGGGAGGGAGGTTTTTTGGGTTGGTGCACTAATTAGGGCCCGCATGTCCCATTGCATAAGGACTCCCACAGGGAGTCCTTATGCAATGGGACATAAGGACCTATTGAATTTGTAAGGTTTTATTCTTTATTCTTTATTCTTCCGCCGCCTCTTTGAGCACTAATTTGACCCACTTAACATGCTTCAAAACTCACCATATTTGACCCACACATCAGGACCTGCGAAAATTGCCTTTTTAAAAAAAAAACGAACCATAAAACTCAAAATTGCGCTATAGCGCCCCCTAGAAAAAAAAAAAACTAGACTGCCTGTAACTCCCACTAGGAAGGCCGGAGAGACATGAAACAAAAACCTCTATGTAGGTCTGACTTAGACCTACATTTCTTATGGGAACATTCTTGGGCTAAAATCAACAGGAAGTTGGCAATTCCCCCTTCAAGACAAAAAAGTACTAAAAACAGTCACTTTTGACTCTTTGAGCTGTAATTTGACCCCCTTAACATGCTTCAAAACTCACCAAACTGAACGCACACATCAGGACTGGCAAAAATTGTGATCTAATAAAAAAACCTAACCCCAAATCTCAAAATTTTGCTCTAGCGCAATTTTTTAATAAAACGCACAAAAAACTGCTCCTCGGATGAAAAAACTGACAAAACTGCCTGTAACTCCCACTGGGAAGGTCGGAGAGACATGATACAAAAACCTCTATGTAGGTCTTACTTAGGCCTACATTTCATAAATTGACAACCCCCAGCAAAAATCAACCGGAAGTTTGCTATTCCCCCTTCAAAACAAAATTTTTGTAAAAAACGGTCACCTTTCTTCAAAATCTATCTCCTCTGAGCGCGTTTGTCGTTTCGGCTTCAAACTAACACAGGAGAGAGATTAAACCCTTGTGTATAAAATAACAGAACAGCGTTTTAATACCTAGTCCGGTTTTGATTTTATGACCCTTCAAAAACCCGCTGCGCTGATGCTGCTGCGCTGCTGTTTTTTTAAGATGGCTGCTTAAAAGCAGGAAGCACCAGCGTGCCCACACAATGCAGACAAGGTAGGTACACTAGACAAAAGTATTGGGACACTTATGACTACCACCGGACAAAAGTATTGGGACACTTAGGCCGAAAACTGGACAAAAGTATTGGGACATTTGGGACTACAACTTGACAAAAGTATTGGGACACTTAGGACTACAACTTGCCAAAAGAATTGGGACACTTGGGACTAAAACTGGACAAAAGTATTGGGACACTTAGGACTAGCACCTGCCAAATACGCGGGCCCGACCAACGCTGCTTGCAGCTTTAATTGTAAGTGTATCTTGTGTTTTTTTATGTTGATTTAATAAAATAAATAAAAAATAAAAGAACGATACTGATAATAAAGAAAAAACGATACCGATAATTTCCGATATTACATTTTAACGCATTTATCGTCCGATAATATCGGACATCCCTACTGAAAATAAACATGGTCAAAAGTGAAATGACGTAAGACAAGGCAGCGCAACTCTTCAATGTTCGCTTACAAACTAAGACAAAGAACAATTATGTCATGTGCTGTCATCTGTATCAGTAGGTAACATCTTGCTATGTAATTCAACCATTCACTGGCATTGACTGGTTACATACTACATTGCTCATATAAACATCAGCGTGTTAAACCACACGTTATTGATCAACCTCAGTTGCTCGGAAGCAAACAAATGTGAATCAATTTCACCTGCTGTTGTGCAAATGGGACAGACAACTTGACTGGAAAAAAGATGGCTTTTCGCTGTGTGGAAATCAAACGAGCAACACTGGGTGATCATTTATCTTTGCATCCACTGCTGACATGGCGCGCCACAGACGCTCCTGGAGTCAACGGATCCCCTGATCCGGGTCAGGGGAGAGATTTTCCAGGAGCATGCCCAAACTTTTAGTTAACTCAACCTGTGATCGAATTTTCCCAATTTGATTTCAAGTAATCTGAAGATTTTAAAAATCAAGGCCCATTAATCTCTTCAATCTGGCCCGCCGGACATTCCCAAATAATTTTTTTAGATCTTTTACATGGAAACTGTAGCTGCCATTATGATGTGCAATGATGTTTTTAAATTACCGTAAGTCTTGAACTATACCAGTGCTTCTCAAACTGTGGTATGTTCGATCTATCTAGTGGCAAGTCAAATCATTACTTGATTAAAGTACAGTGTTTTATGCTGCTATATGCAAACCCGGTGTCACTGTTCAAACTATGTGTAATGTTACAGAGGCCAAAAATATCAAATATACTTGTTAAGTAGAACCACTGCCTTGTTTTTAATGAATACTTAGGAATACTACACTACTGTATTTCAATGTTTGTCATTCTTGTGTTACTTGGAGGTAAAAAAAAAAAAAAAAGTTTGAGAACCACTGAACTATACAAAGTATTTCAATGTTTGGAATGTGCACTTTTGCATGATATACTACCGTATTTTTCGGACTATAAGTCACAGTTTTTTTCATAGTTTGGCCGGGCTCCAGTGCGATTTATATATGTTTTTTTCCTTCTTTATTGTGCATTTTCGGCAGGTGCAATTTATACTCCGAAAAATACGGTAGTTACTATGGTCCTCTAATTAGTTACTATGGTCTTCTAATTAGTTACTATGGTAATCTAATTAGTTACTATGGTAATCTAAGTCAGTCGTCCCCAACCACCGGGTTATATATCAATATATATCAATACAGTCTGCAAGGGATACAGTCCGTAAGCACACATGATTGTGTGTGCTGCTGGTCCACTAATAGTACTAACCTTTAACAGTTAATTTTACTCATTTTCATTAATTACTAGTTTCTATGTAACTGTTTTTATATTGTTTTACTTACTTTTTTATTCAAGAAAATGTTTTAAATTTATTTATCTTATTTTTTATTTTTTTTAAAGTACCTTATCTTCACCATACCTGGTTGTCCAAATTAAGCATAATAATGTGTTCATTCCAAGACTGCATATATCGGTTGAAATGTGGGTGTCAAGGACAGACGCGGAAGGAAATTTTTACAAAAAAGTTCTAAAGCTTAGTGATACATCACATACATCAGATTGTAGGTGTGTTTATTTTTTACCCTTCGCGTTTATATTTCACTGTTTGTTGCATTTTTGGTGTATTTCGCTTGATTGTAAAATATGTCGATCGAGAGGGGGTGTGACGTTCATATGTTGTCAATATTTAGTGTTTTATCGTTTATAAATTCTTTATTTTCATGTACATTCTGGGTGTCTCATTCAGTAAAAAAATGTATAGTTCCGTTTTTTAAGGCGGTCTGTCATAACGTTTTTAGCATTCAATCAGAAATTATTGTGAGGTTTTGTATTAGTGTTCCTAAAAATAGATATACCGGCCCCCAGACACATTGTTTTCTCTAAATAATTGCCCAGGCCTGTATTAGAACGTATCAAAACACGTATTGATATGTCAGATTTAGCCTTTTCTTGGTTTAACTCCTATCTTACTGACAGGATGCAGTGAGTTTCCCATAACAATGTGAACTTGGAGTATGTTAAGGTAACGTGCGGAGTTCCACAGGGTTCAGTTCTTGGCCCTGCACTCACCCTGCTAGGTGACATCATACGCAAATGCAGTGCGAGCTTTCACTGTTATGCTGATGACACCCAACTCTACATGCCCCTAAAGCTGACCAAAACACTGGATTGTAGTCACCTGGAGGCGTGTCCGTAATATCGCTAAAATTTGTCCACGACCGATGCTGAGATCATTATTCGTGCGTTCGTTACGCCTCGTCTCGATTACGGTAACGTATTATTTTCAGGTCTAGCATTAAAAGACTACAGTTGGCTCACCTGCACTGGCTTCCTGTGCACTTAAGATGTGACTTTAAGGTTTTACTACTTACGTATAAAATACTACACGGTCTAGCTCCATCCTATCTTGCTGATTGTATTGTACCATATGTCCCGGCAAGAAATCTGCGTTCTAAGAACTCCGGCTTATCAGTGATTCCCAGAGCCCCAAAAAAGTCTGCAGGCTACAGAGTGTTTTCTATTGGGGCTCCAGCACTCTGGAATGCCCTCCCGGTAACAGTTAGAGATGCTACCTCTGTACAAACATTTAGGTCCCATCTTAAAACTCATTTGTATACTCTAGCCCAGGGGTGCTCACACTTTTTCTGCAGGCGAGCTACTTTTCAATTGATCAAGTCGTGGGGATCTACCTCATTCATATATATAGTTTATATTTACTTATTTATGAAATATATGTTTTTGTTAACAAGTTAAAGGTGTTTAATGATAATGCAAGCATGTTTAACACATAGTTAATATTGTTAATAAATTAAAGGTGTTTAATGATAATACAAGAATGTTTAATACATATAGTTAATATTGTTAACAACTTAAAGGTGTTTCAAGATAATACAAGCATGTTTAACACATATAGTTAATATTGTTAACAACTTAAAGGTGTTTAAAGATAATACAAGAATGTTTAATACATATAGTTAATATTGTTAACAACTTAAAGGTGTTTAAAGATAATACAAGCATGTTTAACACATATAGTTAATATTGTTAATAAGTTAAAGGTGTTTAAAGATAATACAAGCATGTTTAACACATATAGTTAATATTGTTAATAAGTTAAAGGTGTTTAAAGATACCGTATTTTCCGCACTATAAGGCGCACCGGATTATTAGCCGCACCTTCTATGAATTACATATTTCATAATTTTGTCCACCAATAAGCCGCCCCGGACTAAAAGCCGCGCCTACGCTGCGCTAAAGTGAATGTCAAAAAAACGCTGCGCTAAAGTGAATGTCAAAAAAACAGTCAGATAGTTCAGTCAAACTTTAATAATATATTGAAAACCAGCGTTCTAACAACTCTGTCCCAAAATGTACGCAAATGTGCAATCACAAACATAGTAAAATTCAAAATGGTGTAGAGCAATAAATAGCAACATAATGTTGCTCGAACGTTAATGTCACAACACACAAAATAAACATAGCGCTCACCTTCTGAAGTTATTCTTCATTCGTAAATCCTTCGAATTCTTCGTCTTCGGTGTCCGAATTGAAAAGTTGCGCAAGCGTGGGATCCAAAAATGGCCGGCTCCGCCTCGTCGAAGTCATCGGATTCAGTGTCGCTGTTGTTGTGCAGCAGTTCTGTGAATCCTGCCTTCCGGAAAGCTCGGACCACAGTTGTGACCGAAACTATCTGCCCAGGCATTTACGATCCACTGGCAGATGTTGGCGTATGTCGACCGGCGCTATCTGCCCGTCTTAGTGAAGGTGTGTTCGCCTTCGGAGCTGTGTGAAAAAAGCCACCCGGCCTCTTCGCGTAAACTTACCTTAACCACTCGCTCATCTTTTCTTCATCCATCCATCCCTTCGAGTTAGCTTTTATGATGACGCCGGCTGGAAAGGTCTCTTTTGGCAAGGTCTTCCTTTTGAATGTCACCCTGGGTGGAAGTTAGCATGGCAAGCTAGAACCACAGTGAAGGATGACTTCTCATTCTCTGTGGTGCGAATATTCACCGTACGTGCTCCCGTTCCACAGTGCAGTTCACAGGAATATCAGTTGCTGTGAAATACGGTAGTAATCCGTGTGCGGATGGAGAGATTGCGTCTTTTTATGAACCGGATCCTTGTCCTTTGTAGGAGCCATTTTGTGGTCTTTACAGATGTAAACAGGAAATGAAACGTACGGTGATATCTGCGCGTTTTTTCTTCTTCTTCCGGGGGCGGGTGAAGCGCTTCCTGTTCTATGGGGGCGGGTGCTTTCCTTGGCGGTTGCTTGCGTAGAAGAAGAAGCGCTTCCTGTTCTACCGGGAAAAAAGATGGCGGCTGTTTACCGAAGTTGCGAGACCGAAACTTTATGAAAATGAATCGTAATAAAGCGCACCGGGTTATTAGGCGCACTGTCAGCTTTTGAGAAAAATTGTGGTTTTTAGGTGCGCCTTATAGTGCGGAAAATACGGTAATACAAGCATGTTTAACACTTATAGATTCCTTTCTTTCATGAAGACAAGAATATAAGTTGGTGTATTACCTGATTCTGATGACTTGCATTGATTGGAATCAGACAGTGGTGATGATAACGTCCGCATTTTCGAATGGAGGAGAAAAAAAGTCCTCCTTTCTGTCCAATACCACATGAAAGTGGTTGGTTTTTGGCATCTTATTTGTCCAGCTTCCGTACTCCTTTGTATACACTTTACAAGAAATACATTGTCGGCAAACTCCGTTGCTTGCTAGCTTGTGCACGCCAGCTTTCTGAGACTCTTATTTTGGTAGCGCAACTGTGCAACTGTGCAGTCGGTCTTTGGAGTTTTGACGACAGGTACGGCGCCGAGTCTGTTGAAATAAAGTGTTTCTCGCCTTCCAGTCGGTAATTTTAATGAGCTGGCAGCAGCCAGCGTCATCTCAGAAGACCCTCGGGTGCCGTGAATGTCAATCAAGTGACGAAAGTGACGTCATAGTGAAGATTTATCATCGCTCATTTTTAGGACTATTTTTTTAATGCCTGGCTGGTGATCGACTGACGCACCCTCCGTGATCGACCGGTAGCTCGCGATCGACGTAATGAGCACCCCTGGTCTAGCTCCATCCTATCTTGCTGATTGTATTATACCATATGTCCCGGCAAGAAATCTGCGTTCTAAGAACTCCGGCTTATCAGTGATTCCCAGAGCCCCAAAAAAGTCTGCGGGCTATAGAGTGTTTTCTATTCGGGCTCCAGTGCTCTGGAATGCCCTCCCGGTAACAGTTAGAGATGCTACCTCAGTACAAACATTTAGGTCCCATCTTGAAACTCATTTGTATACACAAGCCTTTAAATAAACCCCTTTTTAGACCAGTTGATCTGTTGTTTCTCTTTTCTTCTCTGCACCCCTCTCCTGCGTGGAGAGGTTATCAGGTGACCACGGATCAGCCTCCATGGAAGATGCACTAGCTGTTCAAAGTCGGGACCTATTTTATTTTTTATTTTATTTTTTTATTTTATTTTATTTCATTTTTTTTAAATCTTATTATTTATTTGTGTGTGGCGTCGCGCGGGTCTCACTTCCTGTTGGATGGGGTCCGTGCCCGTGTGGCCCGACCTTGCGCTGTGGGGTCTCTGTCGGTGACTTGGTGTGGTGGCGGCGCAGCCCCCGTGTCTGGTCTGGATGCTGTGTCCCGGTTGTTTGGGCGGTGGTGTGTTTGTGCGGGTTTGGGTTGGGGTGGGGGGCCTTTTGGTTGGGGGGGTTGTTGGTGTCTCTTGTTTGCGTGTTGGCGTTCGGGCTGACCGGCGGGCTGGCGCCGGCTGGTCTCCGTGGCCCTGGTGGCGTGTGGTTGCTGGTCGCAGTTTTTCTTTGATCGCTTTGATTTGATTGGCTGGTGCTGGCTGTCTGGGGTTATTGCGGCTGCTGTTTCTGCTGCCGTTTGTTTGTGGTGTGGGCGCCCGTGGCTGCTGGGTCTGGTGCAGGGGTGTGGCTGATGTTGTGACTGGTGGCAGCGCGCGCGCGTGATGGCTGTCGGGGCTGACGAACTGTGTATATGTATGTATATGTGTGTGTATGTATGTATGTTTATATATGTGTATGTGTACATATGTGTATGTATATGTATATATGTGTATGTGTGGGTATGTATACGTGTATGTGTGTATGTGTATGTGTGTATGTATGTATGTATGTATATTTCTGGGGGTACGCTCTGGGCCTGCCTGTCAGACGGGGGTCGACGCCTCAGGCTACTGCATCCGAACTGCGTGTCTGGAGCTCCTGGGTCCCGCTGTCCATCCCTTCCGGGTGCCCGTCTTGGTTGGGGCCTGTTGGGCCTAGTCCCTGCGTCTATTGTGGTAGCTTGGTGCTGCAAGGTATTCCAAGGTGCTGCGAGTCGGCCAGTTGCTGGGGTAGTGACCTTGTTTGTCAGCATGTCTGTGATCTTCTTTTAATTCTTTTTTTTATTTTAATTAATTAATTTATTTATTTATTTATTTTTTTAAATATATTTTATTAATATTATTTTTTAATTTTTCCCCTCCCTCAGGGGGGGGGCTCGGCGGGGCGGTTGCTGGTTGTTCCATCTCCATCGTTGGGGTCCCTGCGGGTGGGGTGGGTGGTTCCCGTGGCCCTGTGCCTGGGTGGTCCTGCGGCGGCCGGTTTGGGTGGGGTGGCCGGGGGCTGGCCTCGCCGCGCTCTCCGGGGGTGGGGGGTGGGCTCGTGGGGGCCCGGTTGCCGGTGGGGCGGGGGCGGTCTTCCCGTCCGGTTGCAGGGAGTCTCTGGGTCCCTCGGGCGGGGCGTCTCGCCTTTCTGCCCGTGTGGGGTGTGGTCTCTCGCTGGCTTGGGGTCTGGCTGTCCCCTGCTTTTCTCGTGCCCTGTCCTCTGCCGGGTGCGTCTGTCTGCGGCCTGCTGCTGGCCCTTGTGGGCGGTACGGTGGGTCGGGCTCTGGGGTTCCTGTCGCTGGCCGGCTTGGCTGCGTGGGGGCGGTGGTCCCTGGTTCCCTGGGCACCACGCCTCCTGTTTGTGGGTTGGGCTCTCGGGGGTGATGGGGCCGTGCTCTGGCTCCCACGCACTCTGGGAGTCGAATGTATTGTACATGCAAATTCACATATGCTCACATACGTACATAGGTACCTACGCTCCCACATACATACACAAATACAGTACATATTTACCTACCTAATGTTCGTACATCCACACGCACATTCAATATACAAACATACACATACACATACTGTACATATACATTCACTGTACAAACACATATACACATTCTGTACATATACATTCATTGTACAAACACATATACACATTCTGTACATATACAAGTACATATGCATACTTACACTCATGCACATAATCACGTTTCATCAAACATATATTAACGTTGTTGCCCTAGGGTAAACTGGGTGTAACACATGGCACACTGACAAAGCTTAACCTATTGTGACTATAACAATCTACAAGGTTAATGTAGGTTGCTTCTCTTTCTCCCCCTCCATTTTTCTGCATTCTTTCGTATCTCAAGTTATCATTACGTATATGTATTGTTGCATTTAAACAACTGTATTGTTGATAATAAAGGTAAATTATTGGTATTGTTCATTATCAATAGCGCTATTTCTATTGGTATTTGTATTGATCCATTTGTAGTGTAATAATGCTCATTGTCATTTCTGTATTATTATTTTTTTTTCGCTAACTGCTTATTTGCTATTACTTTTACCATCATATTTGTACATGTCATATTTGCTGATGTTGCTCTATTGTTGTTGTTGTTGTTGTTTGCTGTTGTTGTTTTTGTCTCTCTGTCTAATCCCCCTCTTGTCCCCACAATTTCCCCCTCTGTCTTCTTTTTTTTTTCTCTTTCTATCCCCTCCTGCTCCGGCCCGGCTGCACTAAATGATAATATAAATACATTTAATAAAGTCAAATACAAATAAGGCAACAAGAGAAGTATCCTACACTTCTCTTTTGTAAAGTAAATCTGAACAGCCGACATGGGCATCTACATCAACTATATGATTTGCCTGAGAAGCTGGACAGGACATAAAAAAAAAAAAAAAAAAAAAAAAAGAGAAAAAAACAAAGTCGGGACCTAGGGTGGACCGCTCCTCGTGCATCAGTTGGTGACGTCTCTGCGGTGCTGACTTGTCTTCATTCAAGATGCTCCCCTGCTGGCCTCCCAATGGACTGGACTTGAAATCGGGACCACTCCTTATGCATCAGTCGGTGACGTCTCTGCGCCCCGACGAAGAGGATCCCCTGCTTGCCACGCTATGGACTGGACTCTCACATTATTAACCGTGTCCACTTGGCATCCATTGCACCGGTCACCCAGGGATTTGGGGGTCCCCACATCTGCGGCCCCTTCCAAGGTTTCTCGTTGTTCCCATTGGGTTTTTTCTCGCCCTGATGTGGGATCTGAGCAGAGGATGTTGGTGTGGCTTGTGCAGCCCTTTGAGACATTTGTGTTTCAGGGCTATATAAGTCAACTTTGATTGATTGATTGATTCAAAATGCCTACAATATTTGATGTTTGAAACATATTTGTTTACATGCTAAATATTCTGTTGATTAAACTTGACATCCAACAATTACTGGCTTTATTGATTGTGTGTTAGTTCGTGAGAGAGTGCGATAAATACAATTGTACAACAGTTTTACAGTATCGGGTTGCTTTGTGACAATTCTTCAAGACAGTCCAAGGCAGAGTGTGATTTTGTCTAATCATGGGCTGCACTAAAAGAGCATCTGGGAGAGATGATTCGGGACAATAAGAGGTCAAATTGTGCAGTTGTTGTACAGTAATTAACATTTTAAACTTGGATGAACCATGAAAGTAAAATATGCAAATGAGCACACATTGCTGCCACTGCACATTGCTGCTGACCCTCTGGATGCTGCTTGATTTAATCCTGTTGATTGTTGGTTGTAATTAATTCATTCAGATCGAATCATTTTCTACTGTGTAAGACACAGCACGCGGTTATTTCACCATATCAGCCAGAGTCAAAATGTCATTTTGGAGGAGTGATCTATATGCATGTTTTGGAGTAACGGGAAATAAAGAAATACAAATTTTAACTAAGGGAATGCTCAACCTTAAAATCATGTTGAGATATGAGCCGTATGTAAGTTTTTGCTTTGAATTACTGGAAAAAATTTGAGTTAGGAACCAGCTTCAGATACCTCGCCACTCCCTTTACGCAGATTACATGCCATTTGTAATATAAAGTAGTGTAAAGTTTTTACTTATATCTGTCAGTAAACTCGCCATGAAAGCGCTAAAACATACCAGTGTTGTGAGTTTACATTATTCACACAAGGAACTTTAGTTATTCGAGAGTTCTGGTCGGACGTTTTTTCACGGGACACATTTCCGGTGTTGTTGTTTCCAGATGAGGAGATGCTTCCCCGTTATTGATTCGAGTAAAGTCTGAATGTCTTTAAAACAATTAGCTCCATCTTATGACACTTCTTCCACTCCCGTCCTTGCACGCTACACCGCTACAACAAAGATGACGGGGAGAAGACGCTGTCGAAGGTGAGCTACGTAAATAAGACCGCCCACAAAATGTCGCATCCGGAAGCGACTGTCAGAAAGCGACTTGAAGATGATCTGTAAAACATAACCTATGTAACATTTTGACCAAATAACCACCATTACATGATATGTAATGGTGGGGACGGTGTGGCACGGTTGGGAGAGTAGCCGTGCCAGCAACCTGAGGGTTGTTGGTTCGATCCCGACCTTCTACCAACCCAGTCACGTCCGTTGTGTCCTTGAGCAAGACACTTCACCCTTGCTCCTGATGAGTCGTGGTTAGCGCCTTGCATGGCAGCTCCCGCCATCAGTATGTGAATGGGTGAATGTGGAAATAGTGTCAAAGCTATGGCGTCACATTAGTGCCAAAAATCCGAGCGCATAAAAACTGTTATCGCGCGCTGATTCTCCACTTCGTGCGCGCGCTTGACACCCTTTTGCGCGCGCGTGGTGCCTTTTTGTGCAGGCGCGGTGCCTTTCTGTGCGCGCGCGGTGCCTTTTTGCGCGCGCGACGCCTTTCTGTGCGCTCTCTGTGTACTCCTGGCATCTCTCCTCGCGCTGTCATGTTTCTTTTTGGCACTTTGGGGGCGGGTATGCTTAGACGGCCCCTTCTTTCTGATTGGTCAGGCAAAAAATGCTGAAAAATGCTCAGAGCCAATCAGAAGTATAGCAGGGCGGGTCATCGTCAATATGTATCAAGATTTACGGAGGAAGAAGTGGATAAAAAAATGTCGCGCGCTGATGAATGTTATTTCATACCACATAAACACAATACAGGGTAATGCAAAATGTGACCCAAATAAATAATAAAACAACAAACACCATAATCACATCTTTCAGCCAGAACTGGTCCACCAGCAATAACATTATTTTATATTTTCACTTCTTCTTGAACATTTGATTTCTAATTTATGGAATTTCTTTTGATTCAGCCATAAAATTAATGAAATAATCTTTGAATTTTGTTTTTAAAATGTTAAAAATAGCTTTTAATAATGTATTCTGAAACAGATTAAAATAATCAGAGAACTGACTAACACTGACCCTACAAAACTATGTTGCACAATTAAGTCATTTTTTTTTAAAGCGAAAGATGTAATTTCAACAGGTACAGCATCCTATGTCATATCTACATGTAATAAGATTTGTAACAAGGCAAACCGTTTGTAAATTGGTCGAAAATCGAGCAAGTTATGGTAATTTAATTAGTACATGTACCATTGACATCAATGTAATGATTGAGGCTAGATGTCCGAGGTAAGATGGCTACAACGTTGCTACGCTGGAGAATGATTGGTCATATGAAAAATGCTCACAGCCAATCAGAAAGAAGGGGCCGTCTAAGCATACCCGCTTCCAAAGTGCCAAAAAGAAACATGACAGCGCGAGGAGAGATGCCAGGAGTACACAGAGAGCGTGCAGAAAGGCGTCGCGCGCGCGCAAAAAGGCACCACGCGCGCATAAAAAGGCACCACGCGCGCGCAAAAGGGTGTCGCGCGCGCGCACGAAGTGGAGAATCAGCGCGCGATAACAGTTTTTATGCGCTCGGATTTTTGGCACTAGTGTGACGCCATACAAAGCCCTTTGAGTACCTTGAAGGTAGAAAAGCGCTATACAAGTATAACCCATCTACCATTTTACCATTTACCATGTAGACCACAAGGTTTTAAATTTAGAAAAAAATAATAACATGACTCCTTTAATGCGCCCTACAATCCGGTGCGCCTTATATATGAAAAAAAAGATTTAAAAAAATAGACCATTCATCGGCAGTGCGCCTTATAATCCGGTGCGCCCTATGGTCCGGAAAATACGGTAACTATACATGGACAGATAATTTCTCTAGTTTTTAGCATTTGTTTCCTGAAATCTAGTCTTTTTATCTCATATTTTGTCAGCTCTTTTTCGCAGTGTAGTCATTAATTGATATTTTACAGTTTTCCGCACTTTTTTGTCTCTAAACATGTTTTTAAAGCGATGATTGGCACAATGCTCTCGATGGTTTGCAACTAGGGATGTCCGATAATGGCTTTTTGCCGACATCCGATATTGTCCAACTCTTTAACTACCGATACCGATATCAACTGATACCGATATCAACCGATATATACAGTCGTGGAATTAACACATTATTATGCCTAATTTGGACAACCAGGTATGGTTGAAGATAAGGTACTTTTAATTAATAAAATAAAATAAATAAATTAAAAACATTTTCTTGAATAAAAAAGAAAGTAAAACAATATAAAAACAGTTACATAGAAACTAGTAATTAATGAAAATGAGTAAAATTAAGTGTTAAAGGTTAGTACTATTAGTGGACCAGCAGCACGCACAATCATGTGTGCTTACGGACTGTATCCCTTGCAGACTGTATTGATATATATTGATATATAATGTAGGAACCAGAATATTAATAACAGAAAGAAACAACCATTTTGTGTAAATGAGTGTAAATGGGGGAGGGAGGTTTTTTGGGTTAGTGCACTACCGTAATTTCCGGACTATAAGGCGCACCTGACTATAAGCCGCACCAGCTAAATTTAGGGGAAAATACAGATTGCTCCATATATAAGCCGCACCCGACTATAAGCCACAGGCGTTTTGATGTGTAATTACCGTAGTATATAGGGGTTCCTGCTACCACGGAGGGGATTGTCGGGACAGAGATGACTGTTTGGGAACGCAAAGCGTCCCATTTATTAACAATAAATCTCTCAATCATTCAATCAAACTTTCACATCTTTGACATGGCGAACGGCATTCGTGCAGAGTACAAATAATACAACGGTGCAAAGTAATACAAAGCGCTCGCCTGTAACACGGCAGTAAAAGTGCAGTCCCGCGGCCGTTTACGTTATCAAAATAACCAGCCTACTACCGGTATATGAAAAGTCAGTCTTTAATCATTGTGTCATCGTCTTCCTCCTGCGTACTAAAACCACCGAAATCCTCTTCGTCGGTGTCGGAGAAGAACAGGTCCAAAATGGCGTCGTCAGCAGAGGTGGGTAGTAACGCGCTACATTTACTCCGTTACATCTACTTGAGTAACTTTTGGGATAAATTGTACTTCTAAGAGTAGTTTTAATGCAACTTACTTTTACTTTTACTTGAGTATATTTATAGAGAAGAAACGCTACTTTTACTCCGCTACTTTTATCTACATTCAGCTCGCTACTCGCTACTAATTTTTATCGATCTGTTAATGCACGCTTTGTTTGTTTTGGTCTGTCAGACAGACCTTCAAAGTGCCTGCGTTACTGGTGACGTTTCACTCCGTTCCACCAATAAAATGCAGTCACTAGTGACGTTTGACTCCGTTCCACCAATCAGATGCAGTCACTGGTGACGTTGGACCAATCAAACAGAGCCAGGCGGTCACATGACCTGACTTAAACAAGTTGAAAAACTTATTCGGGTGTTACCATTTAGTGATCAATTGTACGGAATATGTACTGTACTGTGCAATCTACTAATACAAGTTTCAATCAATCAATCAAAAGTGTGAAGGAAAAAAGACACTTTTTTATTTCAAACGTACACCCCGTCAAAAGCCTAAAGACTGACTGCACAGTTCCTGTCTTCACAATAAAAGTGCCGCTCCATCGCGCCTGCGCTTTCAAAATAAGAGTCTCCGAAAGCCAGCGCAAACAAGCTAGCAAGCTACGGAATTTGCCGCCAATGTATTTCTTGTAAAGTGTGTGAAAACGAATATGGAAGCTGGACAAATAAGATACCAAAAACCAACCACTTTCATGTGGTATTAGACAGAAAGGAGGAACTTTTTTTCTCCTGCATTTGAAAACGTGGACGTTAAGCACTGCTGTCTGATTACAATCAATGCAAGTCATCAGAATCAGGTAATACACCAACTTATATTCTTGTCAACATGAAAGAAAGGAATCTATATGTGTTAAACATGCATGTATATTCATTAAAACACCTTTAACATGTAAACAAAAACGGCAAAATAAATAAATATAAATGATATACTGTATATATCAATGTATGTGTATATATGTATATATATATATATATATATATATATATATATATATATATATATGATATGTGTGTGTATGTTACTCATCAGTTACTCAGTACTTGAGTAGTTTTTTCACAACATACTTTTTACTTTTACTCAAGTAAATATTTGGGTGACTACTCCTTACTTTTACTTGAGTAATAAATCTCTAAAGTAACAGTACTCTTACTTGAGTACAATTTCTGGCTACTCTACCCACTCTCTCTCTCCTTTGTTCTCGCTCTCAAAACCTTCCTCTTCGTCAGTGGAATCAACGGCTCCGGCTTCGTCATCATCATCATATGCACTTCTCCGTTTGTTTTCCATATTGAGGGTGTTTACATGAACACTTCCTTCGCGCAAACTGTCGCTGACGCTCTCCTACTCTTTGTTTTGCTCTCGTTACCTGGCGCCAGATGTCTGCCTCGGTCTCGCGCATCCTCGGTAGTGCGCGCCCCTGGCTACCGTAAGCCGTAGAAAAGCCGCACCGTTGTATAAGCCGCAGGGACCAGAACGAGGGGAAAAAGTAGCGGCTTGTAGCCCGGAAATTACGGTAATTGTAAGTGTATCTGGTGTTTTTTATGTTGATTTAATAAAAAATAAAAAATTAAAAGAATAAAAAATAAAAAATTAAGAAAACGATACCGATTATAAAAAAAAACGATACCGATAATTTCCGATATTACAGTTTAACGCATTTAACGGACATCTCTATTTGCAACCGATAATTTAGCGGTATACAAACGTTAACATTGGCATAGTCCACTAAAAAAGTTTTACCATCCTCCATTAGGCAAAGAAGAATGCGTCACCGCCCTTGCTAATATAATTTCTTGTTACGCTGCTATGGCCCTTTGCCATCGCCTGGCAGCGGCGCTCAGTTGCTGCATCTCCGGCTGCATTAAGAGAGCGACGGGACATAACTGACAGAGAATGGACTGAATAAAATATGAAGCATTCTTCCCTCAGTGTTGTGAAGGCCTCTCCTATGGCACTGTTTCTTCTCTCTGATAATCCGTGCAGGCGCGGTCATGGACAGTTGAGCTAAATCCATACACCCGGAGTAAACAGCATTTGTGATGGGATATTAGCCTGAGCTGTTCGCTCATTTGGAGTGTCTGTCTCATTTCATGGGTGACATCTGAGAACTGCAGAGGTGTATTTCAGGCCGACGGCCCCTGACCGTAATAGGTCGGATCTAATTACCTCTGGCATCTGTCAGTCACACTGAGCCAAATGTTGCAGCATCTGCAGTGAACAATGAGTCATTGGTGCTGATTATTTCAGGAAAAAAACATAAAAAATTGGAAATGTCATCTTTACACCACTGGACAGCCAGGACATGGTAGCAGGGGCGGGAGAGGACGCCTGGGCTTTTATATTTTCGGACCACACACACACAAACACACACACAGAGAACACACACGGGGTCTTTGCTCACCGTGAGACAGTCAAATATTTGACATCCCGAAAACAAAGAATATCAGTAATGCATGGTCTATAAATGAGGTCATGCAATGCAAAGTCCAGCAGAAACATTTCAATCTACTGAGAGCCTCCTTGTGTTGAGTTTTATAAGTATTGTGTATAGGGTTGTACGGTATACCGGTATTAGTATAGTACCGCGATATTAATGAATCATACTATAGCGCCTCTAAAAAGCACCGCCCCTTTAAAATTAATATTATGTTGATAAACTCAGGAAATATGTCCCTAGACACATGAGGACTTTGAATATGACCAATGCATGATCCTGTAACTACTTGGTATCAGATTGATACCTACATTTGTGGTATCATCCAAAACTAATGTAAAGTATCAAACAACAGAAGAATAAGTGATTATTACATTTTAACAGAAGTGTAGATAGAACATGTTAAAAGAGAAAGTAAGCAGATATTAACCTTTAAATAAGCAAGTAGATTAATAATTCATTTTCTACCACTTGTCCTTAATCATTTTGACAAAATAATAGAATGATAAATGACACAATGTGTTACTGCATATGTCAGCAGACTAAATTAGGAGCCTTAGTTTGATTGCTTACTACTAAAAGACTAGTTGTTAGAGATGCGCGGTTTGCGGGCACAACCGCGGAGTCCGCGGATTATCCGCGGATCGGGCGGATGAAATAAAAAAAAATTAGATTTTATCCGCGGGTCGGGTCGGGCGGTTGAAATAAAAAAAAAAAAAGATTTTAAATAGATTCAGGCGGGTGGCAGTTAAACCAATTCGGAAATATATATACATAGTTAAATGTTACCCACATACGAAAAACGAGCAGGCACCTGCAGCATATGCCACAACAGAAGAAGAAAAAAAAGAAGAAATGGACACTTTTACGGAGCGGAGAAGGGACGCCTCGCCGGGGTCCGGGACCGAGGCCCCTTCCCCCGAGAGGGCCCCACCGGGAGCCGTAGCTGAGGCGATCCGCGAGAAGGACCCGACGCACGTCCAGGGTCACCACCGCGCCGACACCCCGCCTCGTCCGCCTTCGCCGCGGCCGGCGTCACGCGCAGCAGGTAAGCAGCTTACCTGCCCGCCACCCCCGTGGCCGGGGGCTCGTAACAGGGGTCGCTCCGCCCGCGCAGCTTACCTGCCCGCCACCCCTGTTGCCGGGGGCGCGTAACAGGGGTCACTCCGCGCGCAGTGCGCTCACGAAAGGGGTGGGGCTCACCCTGGTTGATATAGACAGCAGGACGGTGGCCATGGAAGTCGGAACCCGCTAAGGAGTGTGTAACAACCCACCTGCCGAATCAACTAGCCCTGAAAATGGATGGCGCTGGAGCGTCGGGCCCATACCCGGCCGTCGCCGGCAGCGAGACGCGCTTGGAGGTGCGCTCAGCGCGGCTCCCATATGATTGCGCACTGGTGTGCGTCTGGGCCGTGACAGCGTGGCACGCGAATGTCTGTGCTGCATTGGATCAGTCTCCTTTCTTTAACAGGCAAAAGCTTTATAACCTCACTAATGCCTTGCATCGTCTATATTAGATATATAACAACGGGCGGGTGCGGGCGGATGCGGTTCTGATTAAATGTTAGATCGGGTGGATGGCGGATGGTTGACGACTTTCTGATGCGGTTGCGGATGAAATAATTGCCTATCCGCGCATCTCTACTAGTTGTCTTGTATGTTCACTATTTTATTTAAAGACAAACTTGCAATAATAAACATATAGACTTAGACTTCCTTTTTATTGTCATTCAAATTTGAACTTTACAGCACAGATAAGAACGAAATTTCGTTACATAAGCTCATGGTAGTGCAGGATAAAAAAAGCAATAAGGTGCATATATAAATAAATAAATATATATAATAATATATAAATATATATATATATATATAATAAATATATATAAATAAATAAATAGATTACTGTACAGATACATATATTGCACTTTTTCACATGCGTCCACGTTTATGGATGTATGTTATATTGTCTTTTTTATTCCAGCGAGTTAATCCATTTTGGGGGGAGTTGAGGGGATCATTTAATTATGATGCGTTCAAGAGTCTTACGGCCTGAGGGAAGAAGTTGTTACAGAACCTGGAGGTTCTGTAACATGTGTTTACATATGTTTAATGTACCCTAAGATTTTTGCTTAGCTGTGCACTCCCCTACTGCACTGTTTATTTTTGTTAATAAATACATTATAACCTGCACTTTTCCTGCTGTCTCTTCATCCTGAGGTCCAGATCATCACCAAGACTACACATACAACTGATCGGAATTTTTGATCTACAAACCCCAAAACCAGTGAAGTTGGCACTTTGTGTAAATCGTAAATAAAAACAAAATACAATGATTTGCAAATCATTTTCAACCTATATTCAATTGAATAGACTGCAAAAACAAGATACTCAACGTTCGAACTGGAAAACTTTGTTATTTTTTGCAAATATTAGCTTATTTGGAATTTAATGCATGCAACATGTTTAAAAAAAGCTGGCACAAGTGGCAAAAAAGACTGAGAAAGTTGAATACTCATCAAAACTTATTTGGAACATCCCACAAGTGAACAGGCTAATGGGGAACAGGTGGGTGCCATGATTGGGTATAAAAGCAGCTTCCATGAAATGCTCAGTCATTCACAAACAAGGATGTGGCGAGGGTCACCACTTTGTCAACAAATGCGTGAGCAAATTGTCGAACAGTTTAAGAACAACATTTCTCAACGAGCTATTGCAAGGAATTTAGGGATTTCACAATCTACGGTCTAGTAATATCATCAAAAGGTTCAGAGAATCTGGAGAAATCACTGCACTTAACATTGAATGTCTGTGACCTTGGATCCGTCAGGCGGTACCGCATCAAAAACCGACATCACTGTGTAACGCTGGTTAGAGTGTCCGCCCTGAGATCGGTAGGTCGTGAGTTCAAACCCCGGCCGAGACATACCAAAGACTATAAAAATGGGATCAATTACCTCCCTGCTTGGCACTCAGCATCAAACGTTGGAATTGGGGGTTAAATCACCAAAAATGATTACCGGGCGCGGCCACCGTTGCTGCTCACTGCTTCCCTCACCTCCCAGGCGGTGATCAAGGGTGATGGGTCAAATGAAGAGAATAATTTCGCCACACCTAGTGTGTGTGTGACAATCATGGGTACTTTAACTTTTTAACTTTAAAGGATATCACCACATGGGACACATCAGAAAACCACTGTCAGTAACGACAATTTGTCGCTACATCTGTAAATGCAAGTTAAAACTCTACTATGCAAAGCAAAAGCCATTTATCAACAACACCCAGAAGCGCTGCAGGCTTCGCTGGGCCCGAGCTCATCTAAGATGGACTGATGCAAAGTGGAAAAGTGTTCTGTCGTCTGACCAGTCCACATTTCAAATTGTTTTTGAAAAATGTGGACGCCGTGGGTCCTACGGACCAAAGAGGAAAATAACCATCCGGATTGTTATAGGCGCAAAGTTGAAAAGCCAGCATCTGTGATGGTATGGGGGTGTATTAGTGCCCAAGACATGGGTAACTTACACGTCTGTGAAGGCGCCATTAATGCTGAAAGGTACATACAAGTTTTGGAGCAACATATGTTGCCATCCAAGCAACGTTACCATGGACGCCCCTGCTTATTTCAGCAAGACAATGCCAAGCCACGTGTTACAACAATGTGGCTTTATAGTAAAAGAGTGCGGGTACTAGACTGGCCTGCCTGTAGTCCAGACCTGTCTCCCATTGAAAATGTGTGGCGCATTATGAAGCCTAAAATACCACAACGGAGACCCCCGGACTGTTGAACAACTTAAGCTGTACATCAAGCAAGAATGGGAAAGAATTCCACCTGAAAAGCTTCTAAAAATTGGTCTCCTCAGTTCCCAAACATTTACTGAGTGTTGTTAAAAGAAAAGGCCATGTAACACAGTGGTGAACATGCCCCTGTGGCAACTTGTTAAAATAAAACAATTAAAAATAAGTTTCTCAGTTCGAACATTAAATATCTTGTCTTTGCAGTCTATTCAATTGAATATAAGTTGAAAAGGATTTGCAAATCATTGTTTTCTGTTTTTATTTACGATTAAGGTGCCAACTTCACTGGTTTTGGGTTTTGCACATCTAATTTGGCATGATGCGGAAATGACTATATGTGGCATTGCAATGCAAAACAGTTGACATTTGGTAGTCTAGTACAGTATTTTACGTTTTACATTCGACTCCAACAATTGACCTATGACACACAACAGAATGAGTGGTATAGAAAATAGATTATATTATTTAAATTTTTATTAGTTACAGCCGAGCGCGAGTTTTATCACCTGTAGCTCTAAGTAAATGTTATGTAAATGTTAATAATCTGGCCACTGGTCATGTAGAAGGTGTAGAAATGAGAAAATTGCTCCGTAGAGCGTGTATCAGTCTGTGCATGTAAATACATGCGTGGAAGGACATCCATCAGTCACCTGGTCCAACCAGCATTACACACGTGTGTGTGCAAGAGAGAGACGGACCAATAAACATACTGCCCTCAACTTTTGAAATGTAATTATTTTGTAATAACGAAACCCGCTCTCATGAATAACAATATTCATATTTGGTTAAACTGATCTTGTCAGTTTTACCCTGTCGGCCAAATCTTGTGCTATTATAAACATAGCACATGAGTTATGCTGCTAAAGCAACAGTACATGTCCAGTGTTTACACATCAAGAAGAATGACACCTGTATAATGATTAACTTATATATGTGCATGAAAATATACATGCATTCCAAATAAAACAATAGAGGAGCAACGGTACGGCGTGGTTCTGTATGTACAAAACCCAAAACCAGTGAAGTTGGCACGTTGTGGAATTCGTAAATACAAACAGAATACAATCATTTGCAAATCAACTTATATTCAATTGAATAGACTGCAAAGACAAGATATTTAATGTTCGAACTGAGAAACTATTGCAAATAATCATTAACTTAGAATTTAATGGCAGCAACACATTGCAAAAAAGTTGTCACAGGGGCATTTTTACCACTGTGTTACATGGCCTTTCCTTTTAACAACACTCAGTAAATGTTTGGGAACTGAGGAGACCAATTTATGAAGCTTTTCAGATGGAATTCTTTCCCATTCTTGCTTGATGTACAGCTTAAGTTGTTCAACAGTCCGGGGGTCTCCGTTGTGGTATTTTAAGCTTCATATTGTGCCACACATTTTCAATGGGAGACATGTCTGAACTACAAGCAGGCCAGTCGAGTACCTGCACTCTTTTACTATGAAGCCACGTTGATGTAACACGTGGCTTGGCATTGTCTTGCTGAAATAAGCAGGGGCGTCCATGATAACGTCGCTTGGATGGCAACATATGTTGCTCCAAAACCTGTATGTACCTTTCAGCATTAATGGTGCCTTCACAGATGTGTAAGTTACCCATGCTTTGGGCACTAATACACCCCCTTACCCTCACAGATGCTGGCTGTTGAACTTTGCACCTATAACAATCCGGACGGTTCTTTTCCTCTTTGTTCCGGAGGACACAACTTCCACAGTTTCCAAAAACAATTTGAAATGTGGACTCGTCAGACCACAGAAGACTTTTCCACTTTGCATTGGTCCGTCTTAGATGAACTCGGGCCCAGCGAAACCGGCGGCGTTTCTGGGTGTTGTTGATAAATGGCTTTCGCTTTGCATATTAGAGTTTTAACTTGCACGTACAGATGTAGCGACCAACTGTAGTTACTGACAGTGGTTTTCTGAAGTGTTCCTGAGCCCATGTGTTGATATCCTTTACACACTGATGTCAACTTTTTGATGCTGTACCGCCTGAGGGACCGTACGTGATGTTCTCAATTAGCCTGTTCACCTGTGGGATGTTCCAAATAAGTGTTTGATGAGCATTCTTCAATTTTCTCAGTCTTTTTTGCCCCTTGTGCCAGCTTTTTTGAAACATGTTGCAGGCATCAAATTCCAAATGAGCTAATATCTGCAAAAAATAAAGTTTTCCAGTTCGAACATTAAGTATCTTGTCTTTGCAGTCTATTCATTTGAAAAGAAGTTGAAAAAGATTTGCAAATCAGTGTATTCTGTTTTTATTTTGCGATTTACACAAGGTGCCAACTTCACTGGTTTTGTATTAGCAGATTGTGAGGAAAGAAAGGAAAGTACTATACATATACATACATATATATACATACATATATATATATATATATATATATATATATATATACATACATATATATATATATATATACACATACATACATATATATATATACATACATATATATATACATATATATATATATATACATACATATATATATATACATATATATATATACATACATATATATATATATATATATATATATATATATACATATATATACATACATATATATATATATATATACATATATATACATACATATATATATACATATATATACATACATATATATATATATATATACATACATATATATATATATATATACATACATATATACATACATACATACATATATATATATATACATACATACATATATATATATACATACATACATACATACATACATATATATATATATATATATGTATACATACATATATATATATATATATATATATATATATATACATATATATATATATATATACATATATATACATACATATATATACATACATATATATACATACATATATATACATATATATACATACATATATATACATACATATATATATACATATATATATATATATATATATATATATATATATATACATATATATATATATATATATATATATATATATATATATATAGATATATATATATATATATATATATATATATATATATATATATATATATATATATATATATATATATATATATATACATATATCCATTCATCCATCCATTTTCTACCGCTTATTCCCTTTGGGGTCGCGAGGGGCGCTGGAGCCTATCTCAGCTACAATCGGGCGGAAGGCGGGGTACACCCTGGACAAGTCGCCACCTCATCGCAGGGCCAACACAGATAGACAGACAACATTCACACTCACATCCACACACTAGGGCCAATTTAGTGTTGCCAATCAACTTATCCCCAGGTGCATGTCTTTGGAAGTGGGAGGAAGCCGGAGTACCCGGAGGGAACCCACGCAGTCACGGGGAGGACATGCAAACTCCACACAGAAAGATCCCGAGCCCGGGATTGAACCCAAGACTACTCAGGACCTCCGTTTTGTGAGGCAGATGCACTAACCCCTCTGCCACCGTGAAGCCCTATATATATATATGTATATGTATATATACATATATATATACATATATATATACATATATATATATATATATATATATACATATACATACATATATATATACATACATATATATATACATACATATATATATAGGTAAAAGCCAGTAAATTAGAATATTTTGAAAAACTTGATTTATTTCAGTAATTGCATTCAAAAGGTGTAACTTGTACATTATATTTATTCATTGCACACAGACTGATGCATTCAAATGTTTATTTCATTTAATTTTGATGATTTGAAGTGGCAACAAATGAAAATCCAAAATTCCGTGTGTCACAAAATTAGAATATTACTTAAGGCTAATACAAAAAAGGGATTTTTAGAAATGTTGGCCAACTGAAAAGTATGAAAATGAAAAATATGAGCATGTACAATACTCAATACTTGGTTGGAGCTCCTTTTGCCTCAATTACTGCGTTAATGCGGCGTGGCATGGAGTCGATGAGTTTCTGGCACTGCTCAGGTGTTATGAGAGCCCAGGTTGCTCTGATAGTGGCCTTCAACTCTTCTGCGTTTTTGGGTCTGGCATTCTGCATCTTCCTTTTCACAATACCCCACAGATTTTCTATGGGGCTAAGGTCAGGGGAGTTGGCGGGCCAATTTAGAACAGAAATACCATGGTCCGTAAACCAGGCACGGGTAGATTTTGCGCTGTGTGCAGGCACCAAGTCCTGTTGGAACTTGAAATCTCCATCTCCATAGAGCAGGTCAGCAGCAGGAAGCATGAAGTGCTCTAAAACTTGCTGGTAGACGGCTGCGTTGACCCTGGATCTCAGGAAACAGAGTGGACCGACACCAGCAGATGACATGGCACCCCAAACCATCACTGATGGTGGAAACTTTACACTAGACTTCAGGCAACGTGGATCCTGTGCCTCTCCTGTCTTCCTCCAGACTCTGGGACCTCGATTTCCAAAGGAAATGCAAAATTTGCTTTCATCAGAAAACATGACTTTGGACCACTCAGCAGCAGTCCAGCTCTTTTTTTACTTAGCCCAGGTGAGACGCTTTGCGCGCTGTTTCTTGGTCAACAGTGGCTTGACACGAGGTATGCAGCAGTTGAAACCCATGTCTTTCAAGTGTCTCTTGGTGGTGGATCTTGAAGCACTGACTCCAGCAGCTGTCCACTCCTTCTGAATCTCCCCCACATTTTTGAATGGGTTTTTTTTCACAATCTTGACCAGGGCGCGGTGATCCCTATCGCTTGTACACTTTTTCTGACCACAGTTTTTCCTTCCCTTTGCCTCTCCATTAATGTGTTTGGACACAGAGCTCTGAGAACAGCCAGCCTCTTCAGCAATAACCTTTTGTGTCTTTCCCCTCCTTGTGCAATGTGTCGATGGTTGCCTTTTGGACAGCTGTCAAATCTGAAGTCTTCCCCATGTTTGTGTAGGCTTCAGAACTGGACTGAGAGACCATTTAAAGCCCTTTGCAGGTGTTTTGAGTTAATCAGCTGATTAGTTTGTGGCACCAGGTGTCTTCAAAATTTAACCCTTACACAATATTCTAATTTGTGACACACGGAATTTTGGATTTTCATTTGTTGCCACTTCAAATCATCAAAATTAAATGAAATAAACATTTGAAATGCATCAGTCTGTGTGCAATGAATAAATATAATGTACAAGTTACACCTTTTGAATGCAATTACTGAAATAAATCAAGTTTTTCAAAATATTCTAATTTACTGGCTTTTACCTGTATATATATATACATACATATATATATATATATATATATATATATATATATATATATATATATATATATATATATATATATATATATATATATACATACATATATATACATACATATATATACATATACATACATATATATATATATACATACATACATACATATATATATATATACATACATACATACATACATACATACATACATATATATATATATCTCGGTACCATTCACACAGTACAATACATTTTCTGTACAATTGACCGCCTAAATGGAAACAGCCGAATAAGTTTTGCAACTTGTTTAAATGGGGTCCAGGATAATCCATTCACGGTACAAATATTTATACTATCAGCATAATGCAGTCCTCATGCAAGTCAATCATCAAGACCAGACTCACTAATAGACATCATAGAAATGTAGGTGACAACTTTGTAGGATATTTACAGCAAGCAGTGAACGATGGAAGCTCAGAAAGCATGAGCAAAAGTATATACGGTACAATTATTTACCACTCCGGGAGTGGGATGTGGGGGTGTTAAGTGAAAGTTGTAGCCGCCTGGAGGTGCTCTTTTAGTGCGCTTTTGAAGGAGGATAGAAATGCACTTTCCTTTACACCTGTTGGGAGTGCATTCCCATATTGATGTGGCATAGAAGGAGAATGAGTTAAGACCCCTGTTGGACCAGAATCCAGGTTTGATGTGGTTGTCCATTGCACCGGTCGCCCAGGGGGGGTCCCCACATCTGCGGTCCCCTCCAAGGTTTCTCATTGTCCCATTGGTTGAGTTTTCCTTGCCCTGATGTGGGATCTGAGCCGAGGATGTCGTTGTGGCTTGTGCAGCCCTTTGAGACACTCGTGATTTAGGGCTATATAAGTAAACATTGATTGATTGATTGATTGTGGAGCTCCCCCTAGTGTTGTGGTTATGGCGGTAGGAAGTCGTTTGCTACAGGGAGCTGTAGCGAATTTTGAATACAAGGTTCAGTACAAGTGCACTTAAACCAATACGGCATACTTGCCAACCTTGAGACCTCCGATTTCGGGAGGTGGGGGTGGGGGGCGGGGGGGGCGGTGTTAAGTTATATATATATATATATATATATATATATATATATATATATATATATATATATATATATATATATATATATATATATATATATATATATATATATATATATATATATATATATATATATATATATATATATATAATATATATATATATATATATATATATATATATATATATATATATATATATATATATATATATATATATTATATATATATATATATATATATATTAATATATATATATATATATATATATATATATATATATATATATATATATATATATATATATATATATATATATATATATATATATATATATATATATATATATATATATATATATATATATATATATATATATATATATATATATATATATATATATATCAGAATGTGTACTTAAACTTATAAAGATCACATGGATATTATTCAGTGAGTTGATTCACCAAAACTAACCTGTTATACAGGAGGAAAAAGCACACAGGACGTTTCAATTGTTCACAGACTGGTCGCTCTCATCAGAATGACAAGACACTTCCGGTCTGCAGGTGATAGCATTCAATTGGGAAGAAACGCCCTACTGCCCCCTACTGACCAATGTGAATACTTATAAATGTGTAATGACAGCTCCAAAAACAAATTCAAACCACAAAATAAAATAAATAAATCAACACAAAAATGTGACACATTATGGGTGGGTCACATATGCATGTACAGTAGATGGCAGTATTGTCCTGTTTAAAAGTGTCACAACATTGCTGTTTACGGCAGACGAACTGCTTTACGGTAGACGAAAACTTGACTGCTGTTGTTGTGTGTTGTTACCGCGCTGGGAGGACGTTAATGAAACTGCCTAACAATAAACCCACATAAGAAACCAAGAACTCGCCCTCCATCATTCTACAGTTATAACGTGATTGGGCAGGCAAGCTGTTTATATTGTGGGAAAGCGGACGTGAGAACAGGCTGTCAACACGTCACTCAGGTCCGCATGGAGCTGGAGGGGGCGTGGCCTCCAGCTCCGCCTGAATTTCGGGAGATTTTCGGGAGAAAATTTGTCCCGGGAGGTTTTCGGGAGAGGCGCTGAATTTCGGGAGTCTCCCGGAAAATCCGGGAGGGTTGGCAAGTATGCAATACGGTACCAATTTGCAGTACCTGTGAATCAGTACTCTATGGTGCCAATTTTTTGGTACTTTTAAGTGAGGTTAAACAATTTAATCTGCTTAACAATAAAATCAAATGTTTTAATTGAAGACTTAACACAATAACTGCACTGTCCAGTTGTTACATCTCGTTTTCTTACACTTGATTCTCATTTGCAAGCATGCATTTATTTCAGTTTGTGCTCGGTGTGTTGTTGTAGTCAGGAAGTACACTGCAAAAAGTCAGTGTTCAAAAACAAGAAAAAAAAAATATACAAAAATTAGGGGTATTTTATTTGAACTAAGCAAAATTATCTGAACAATAGAACAAGAACATTTGGCTTGTCTAGACTTTACAAAACAAGTACAAGTAGCTAACTTCAATGAACCCAAAAATACCTTAAAATAAGTATATTCTCACTAGAGATGCGCGGTTTGCGGGCACAACCGCGGAGTCCGCGGATTATCCGCGGATCGGGCGGATGAAATTTTAAAAAATTAGATTTTATCCGCGGGTCGGGTCGGGTGGTTGAAATAAAGAACAATTTGATTTTAAATAGATTCAGGCGGGTGGCAGTTAAACCAATTCGGAAATATATATACATAGTTAAATGTTGTTACCCACATACGAAAAACGAGCAGGCACCTGCTGCATATGCCACAACAGAAAAAAAAAAAAAAAAAGAGATGGACACTTTTACGGAGCGGAGAAGGGACGCCTCGCCGGGGTCCGGGACCGAGGCCCCTTCCACCGAGAGGGCCCCACCGGGAGCCGTAGCTGAGGCGATCTGCGAGAAGGGCCCGACGCACGTCCAGGGTCACCACCGCGCCCACCGCACCGACACCCCACCTCGTCCGCCTTCGCCGCGGCCGGCGTCACGCGCAGCAGGTAAGCAGCTTACCTGCCCGCCACCCCCGTGGCCGGGGGCTCGTAACAGGGGTCACTCCGCGCGCTCCGCCCGCGCAGCTTACCTGCCCGCCACCCCTGTTGCCGGGGGCGCGTAACAGGGGTCACTCCGCGCGCAGTGCGCTCACGAAAGGGGTGGGGCTCACCCTGGTCGATATAGACAGCAGCTAGGACGGTGGCCATGGAAGTTGGAACCCGCTAAGGAGTGTGTAACAACCCACCTGCCGAATCAACTAGCCCTGAAAATGGATGGCGCTGGAGCGTCGGGCCCATATACCCGGCCGTCGCCGGCAGTGAGACGCGCTTGGAGGTGCGCTCAGCGAGGCTCCCATATGATTGCGCACTGGTGTGCGTCTGAGTCGTGACAGCGTGGCACGCGAATGTCTGTGCTGCATTGGATCAGTCTCCTTTCTTTAACAGGCAAAAGCTTTATAACCTCACTAATGCCTTGCATCGTCTATATTAGATATATAACAACGGGCGGGTGCGGGTGGATGGCGGGCGGATGCGGTTCTGATCAAATGTTAGATCGGGTGGATTGCGGATGGTTGACGACTTTCTGATGCGGTTGCGGATGAAATAATTGCCTATCCGCGCATCTCTAATTCTCACTAATAACAAGTGCACTTTTCTTGGTAGGAAAAAAAAAGAGACTTTTTGCTCAATATGTTGAAAAATATTCTTAAATTAAGTAAATGCTAGTGCCATTATCTTGACATAATGATATGCGCTCGGCATTACATTTCTTGAAACCAGCAAACTTATACCAAAAACGAATGTATTGTTCTTAATGGAAAGGCAACAAGGCAACCGCTTGTTACTCTCGGGGTCTCCTAACCGTTCAGGCAAATCATCTATCCATCCATCCATTTTCTACCGCTTATTCCCTTCGGGGTCGCGGGGGGTGCTGGAGCCTATCTCAGCTACAATAGGGCGGAAGGCGGGGTACACCCTGGACAAGTCGCCACCTCATCGCAGGGCCAACACAGATAGACAACATTCACACTCACATTCACACACTAGGGCCAATTTAGTGTTGTCTAAAAAGGCATTTTTCCATCGACAACATGACATCATCGCGCCAAGTACGCGCTCTTTCAGTCAATTAGTGCGCATATATACAGCCCGGCCCCCGGTCAAAATTGTAATTTTGAAGAATTCATCTGAATGTGCATGAACTATTTCTGTTCAAAATTGTTAGAAATGTTAAATGTTTAAATATTAACTGTCAGTTTACTGTACTGTGCCAACTGTACTACTATAGGAGTACGTGTTTTCTATTGTTTCATTGAAAATAACACAGTAAAGTCCATTTGGCTGTCATCTGTTTTAATTATGAGATACAACTGTGTCAAAGTCATGATTTTTTTTCATGCTTGAAATAAGAAATTACTTTAAAAAAGTAGTTTTATACTTGTTGATGACACAGATTTGCAACAGTTGATATTCTAGTTTCAAGCATGTTTTACTCAATATAGGTCATCAAATCTCAGCAACAAGCTGTAATATCTTACTGAGATCATTTAGGACCAAAACCCTTAAAACAAGTAAAACACTCTAACATAAAATCTGCTTAGTGAGAAGAATTATCTTATCAGACAGAAAATAAGCAAATATCACCCTTATTTGAGATATTTTATCTTACTTAGATTTCAGTTTTTGCAGTGTTATAGTCTTTGTCATTAAGTTGAATTTGCCAATATTGTCTTCTGTCAAGTCCTACAAAGTGTTTACGTTGTAAGTCTTGTACTACTTACACACCAGCTATTTGAATGTAACGTGCATTTCAGTTGTAATTCTGGTTGCCAAATTTGGAGGTGTTGAAATCACCAAGTAAAAACTAATCAGTAGCATGTATATTGCAAATCCAATGTAAATTAGCATCGAGCTATCTTAAAAAGTGAAGCCTCACTCTTGATACCCTGGTTGCCCACCAAGTGCTTTAAAGCAGGTGCTAACTGAAGTTTGCAACTGCACCTGACCTCAAGTGCAACCCAGGTATTGAAAATTGGTACTGTTGGATTTTAGTGAATTAATAATAATAATAAGTAAAAAGCACTTTACATTGAGTAAACAACCTCAGAGTGCTACAGTGTATAAAAAAATAAAAATAAAAAGATAATAAAAAACAAATAAAAACCAGAACAGCCAAATAGCTAAAACAAGTATGCATATATCTAAAAAAAATGCTTTTTTAAAAAGAAGGGTTTTTAAGCCTTTTTTAAAAGCATCCACAGTCTGTGGTGCCCTCAGGTGGTCAGGGAGAGCGTTCCGCAAACTGGGAGCGGCGGAGCAGAAAGCCCGGTCTCCCATTGTTCGTAGCTTTGTCCTCGGAGGTTGGCCTGTCCGGAGCGGAGGTGTCGTGTGGAGGATTTGGTAGTACACAACTTTCTGTTCTCTAAAAAGGAGCTAAGTGGCGAAATTCTCAACTAGTCTACCAAAGAATAAATGTCCAGATGTCATTTTGACATGAAAACAGGACACAAAACAGCTATAGTCATTTCTGCAAAGCTGGCTGAGCCTGGTAGAAGATACACTCCCCCCACTATGTGTTGGACTCTCACACCATCTGTTAAATTAACACAAAATGTATTTAACAATACTACTTTCAATTCAATAACTGTACCCAGGGGGGGGGGGGGGGGGGGGGTCCCTACATCAGGGAAGGGATTCACATGGCTGCATTTCTGGGTGGATCTCGCGTGAGAGGAATCAGCGGGTGTTCATTATTTTTGCCATGCAGTCTGCTGAAAATGATGGAAAGCGTCACTCCACATAGCAACTGACGCTGTGGTAAAAGTTGGAATTGCCACAATTAGGGAAGAGATTCACATGGCCCCATTTCCGGGCGGATCTCACGTAAGAGGAATCAGGTGGTGTTAATCATTTTGCAATGCAGTCTGCTGAAAATGATGGAAAGCGTCACTCCACATAGCAACTGACGCTGTGGTAAAAGTTGGAATTGCCACAATTAGGGAAGAGATTCACATGGCCCCATTTCCGGGTGGATCTCACGTAAGCGGAATCAGGTGGTGTTAATCATTTTGCAATGCAGTCTGCTGAAAATGATGGAAAGCGTCACTCCACATAGCAACTGACGCTGTGGTAAGAGTTGGAATTGCCACAATTAGGGAAGAGATTCACATGGCCCCATTTCCGGGTGGATCTCACGTAAGAGGAATCAGGTGGTGTTAATCATTTTGCAATGCAGTCCGCTGAAAATGATGGAAAGCGTCACTCCACATAGCAACTGACGCTGTGGTAAGAGTTGGAATTGCCACAATTAGGGAAGAGATTCACATGGCCCCATTTCCGGGTGGATCTCACGTAAGAGGAATCAGGTGGTGTTAATCATTTTGCAATGCAGTCTGCTGAAAATGATGGAAAGCGTCACTCCACATAGCAACTGACGCTGTGGTAAAAGTTGGAATTGCCACAATTAGGGAAGAGATTCACATGGCCCCATTTCCGGGTGGATCTCACGTAAGAGGAATCAGGTGGTGTTAATCATTTTGCAATGCAGTCTGCTGAAAATGATGGAAAGCGTCACTCTACATAGCAACTGACGCTGTGGTAAAAGTTGGAATTGCCACAAAACACATTTTAGGACATTCAACACTCTGCTGTCGTCTAGCAGATAAAGCGGATAATGCACCCTCCAATTCATCACGTTTCATGTGTCAGGTAAACCACGACGAATGGGGCCTTTTCCTACTGTACATCTGTGATCCCTTCTTAAGGTTTCCTCTTTTTCTCCTTCTGGGTTTTTTTCAGTTTTTCCTTGCCCGAATGTGGGTTTAGATCAGGGGATGTTGTTTGATGCATTTGTGATTAAGGGCTACATAAATACAATGTGATTAGTAGTCAGTTTTGCCTTTCGGCACCTTGTTAAAAATAATGGTAAGTTGTGCAAAAAGTATCAATCAATCATCAATCAATGTTTACTTATATAGCCCTAAATGACGAGTGTCTCAAAGGGCTGCACAAGCCACAATGACATCCTCGGCTCAGATCCCACATCAGGGCAAGGAAAAACTCAACACAATGGGATGACAATGAGAAACCTTGGAGGGGACCTCAGATGTGGGGACGTACTAAAACATGAACAGTTGGACTCTTATTACAGTGGTCCTCCTGCCCAGTCCAGCTCTGCACTTGTTGGGCTCAGACCAGCGCCCAGTGCACCAACCTCCACCGATTGAGAGTTGATGGAGCAGTGCTAGCCAATGACGTAAAAGTCACGGGCGGTCAAATCATTGTCCAGCACCGCTCTTAAGGCGCCACACTGCAAAAACTGAAATCTAAGTAAGATGAAATATCTCAAATAAGGGTGATATTTGCTTATTTTCTGTCTGATAAGATAATTCTTCTCACTAAGCAGATTTCATGTTAGAGTGTTTTACTAGTTTTAAGTGTTTTGTTCCTAAATGATCTCAGAAAGATATTACAGCTTGTTGCTGAGATTTGATGACCTATATTGAGTAAAACAGGCTTGAAACTAGAATATCAAGTGTTGCAAAGCTGCGTCATCAACACTCACAAGTATAAAACTACTTTTTTAAAGTAATCATTTCTTTTTTCAAGCATGAAAAAAAAAAAAAAAGACTTTGACACAATTGTGTCTCATAATTAAAACAGATGACAGCCAAATGGACTTTGCTGTTTGATTTTCAATGAAACAATAGAAAACACGTACTCATATAGTAGTACAGTTGGCACAGTACAGTAAACTGACAGTTAATATTTAAACATTTAACATGTCTAACAATTTTGAACAGAAATAGTTCATGCACATTCAGGTATATTCTTCAAAATTACAATAAAAAAAATGTGGTCGGGGACCGGGCTGTAAATATATATATATATATATATATATATATATATATATATATATATACATATATATATATATATATATATATACACACACACAGAGGTGGGTAGAGTAGCCAGAAATTGTACTCAAGTAAGAGTACTGTTACTTTAGAGATTTATTACTCAAGTAAAAGTAAGGAGTAGTCACCCAAATATTTACTTGAGTAAAAGTAAAAAGTATGTTGTGAAAAAACTACTCAAGTACTGAGTAACATATACACACACGCACACACACATATATATATATATACATATATATACATATATATATATATATATATATATATATATATATACACACACACACACACATATATATATATATACACACACATATATATATATATACACATATATATATACATACATTGATACAGTATATAATTTATATTTATTTATTTTGCCGTTTTTGTTTACATGTTAAAGGTGTTTTAATGAATATACATGCATGTTTAACACATATAGATTCCTTTCTTTCATGAAAACAACAATATAAGTTGGTGTATTACCTGATTCTGATGACTTGCGTTGATTGTAATCAGACAGTAGTGATGATAGCGTCCACGTTTTCAAATGGAGGAGAAAAAAAGTTCCTCCTTTCTGTCTAATACCACATGAAAGTGGTTGGTTTTTGGCTTCTTATTTGTCCAGATTCCATGTTCGTTTTTATACACTTTACAAGAAATACATTGGCGGCAAACTCCGTAGCTTGCTAGCTTGTTTGCGCTGGCTTTCGGAGACTCTTGTTTTGAAAGCGCAGGCGCGATGGAGCGGCACTTTTATTGTGAAGACAGGAACTGTGCAGTCAGTCTTTAGGCTTTTGACGAGATGTACGGTTGAAATAAAAAAGGGTCTTTTTTTCCTTCACACTTTTGATTGATTGATTGAAACTTTTATTAGTAGATTGCACAGTACAGTACATATTCCATACAATTGACCACTAAATGGTAACACCCCAATAAGTTTTTCAACTTGTTTAAGTCAGGTCATGTGACCACCTGGCTCTGTTTGATTGGTCCAACGTCACCAGTGACTGCATCTGATTGGTGGAACGGAGTGAACGTCACCAGTGACTGTATTTGTTGAAACGCAGGCACTATGACAGACCAAAACAAACAAAGCGTGCATTAACAGATCGATAAAAATTAGTAGCGAGTAGCGAGCTGAATGTAGATAAAAGTAGCGGAGTAAAAGTAGCGTTTCTTCTCTATAAATATACTCAAGTAAAAGTAAAAGTATGTTGCATTAAAACTATTCTTAGAAGTACAATTTATCCCAAAAGTTACTCAAGTAGATGTAACGGAGTAAATGTAGCGCGTTACTACCCACCTCTGTATATACATACATATATATATATATATATATACATATATATATATATATATATATATTGTGCACTAATTGACTGAAAGAGCACGCACTTGGCGCGATGATGTCATTTTACCGATGGGAAAATGCAAGAAATGTAATGCCAAGCGCATATCATTATGTCAAGATAATGGCACTAGCATTTACTTCATTTAAGAATATTTTTCAACATATTGAGCAAAAATTTCTCTTTTTTTCTACCAAGAAAAGTGCACTTGTTATCAGTGAGAATATACTTATTTTAAGGTATTTTTGGGTTCATTGAGGTTAGCTAATTTTACTTGTTTTGGAAAGTCTTGACAAGCCAAATTTTCTTGTTCTATTGGCAGATCATTTTGCTTAGTTCATGTAAAATACCCCTCATTTTTGTATTTTTTTTTTTTCTTGTTTTTGAACACTGACTTTTTGCAGTGTAGCAACCAATAAGCATGAGCACGATCAAGTTATATGTAAGTTATGTAGTTTAGGTTCATGCTAAAATTTCACCCAAAAGCCACATTTCCTAACTTTTTATATACAGTGCAGGCCAAAAATGTGGACACACCTTCTCATTTCAATGTGTTTTCTTTATTTTCATGACTATTTACATTGTAGATTATCCCTGAAGGCATCAAAACTATGACACCTGTGAAGTGAAAACCATTTCAGGTGACTACCTCTACTCAGTGGCCTAGTGGTTAGAGTGTCCGTCCTGAGATCGGTAGGTTGGGAGTTCAAATCCCGGCCGAGTCATACCAAAGACTATAAAAATGGGACCCATTACCTCCCTGCTTGGCACTCAGCATCAAGGGTTGGAATTGGGGGTTAAATCACCAAAAATGATTCCCGGGCGCAGCCACCGCTGCTGCCCACTGCTCCCCTCACCTCCCAGGGGGTGATCAAGGGTGATGGGTCAAATGCAGAGAATAATGTTGCCACACCTAGTGTGTGTGTGACAATCATTGGTACTTTAACTTTTTAACTTTAAGCTCATCGAAAGAATGCCACGAGTGTGCAAAGCAGTAATCAGAGCAAAGGGTGGCTATTTTGAAGAAACTAGAATATACAACTTGTTTTCAGTTATTTCACCTTTTTTTGTTAAGTACATAACTCCACATGTGTTCATTCATAGTTTTGATGCCTTCAGTGACAATCTACAATGTAAATAGTCATGAAAATAAGGAAAACACATTGAAATGAGAAGGTGTGTTCAAACTTTTGGCCTGTGCTGTATATTGCACTGACTTCAGCCGGAGAAGAACATCCTTTCAAATATGGTTTTCCTTCCTTTTTGGATATGTGATTAAGTTACCACATGCCCTTATCGGACTGCAGTATATGTAGTGTTCAGTACCGCCCGTCACAGCAAGAAAGTTCTAATGCAGATGTGTTTTTTTCCTGGACTCATGTGGGTTCTCTCAAAGTTCCTCAACTTCCATCTTGCTCTTTGCCAGCACTGTTATTTCATGGTGATTTGTCCGCAGTGTGCCCAGCCTCTCTCACTCTAAAGGTTGTAATTTAGTCCCCTGGTTTGGTGAAGAAGGGAAAAAAAAACGTGATTCCGTTACACAAGCATTTTATCAGAGCAAAACATATTGGCCATTTAAAAAATTGGGATGCAACAATATACAAAATTCAGCTTTCAGTTTTGTTACTTTGTTTTAGATCAGGGGTGTCAAAGTCATTTTAGCATGGAGGAAAATCTGTGCACACGCGGGCCGGACTATTAAAATCATGGCATTAAAACTAAAAAAAATAAAGACAACTTCAGATGGTTTGCTTTGTCTTACTTTGGGCAAAAATAGAACAAACACATTCTGAAAATATTACAATAAAAATATTTTTTAAAATACCGGCAGCAGTAAAGTTTAGATCCATGAAGGAAAGAAGAAAGTGAATGAATGTTTATAACTGAATACATTTACATATGCATAAAAATGTGTTTTCTTTTGTATATCCATCCATCCATCTTCTTCCGCTTATCCGAGGTCGGGTCGCGGGGGCAGCAGCCTAAGCAGGGAAGCCCAGACTTTCCTCTCCCCAGCCACTTCGTCCAGCTCTTCCTGTGGGACCCCGAGGCGTTCCCAGGCCAGCCGGGAGACATAGTCTTCCCAACGTGTCCTGGGTCTTCCCCGCGGCCTCCTACCGGTCGGACGTGCCCTAAACACCTCCCTAGGGAGGCGTTCGGGTGGCATCCTGACCAGATGCCCGAACCACCTCATCTGGTTCCTCTCGATGTGGAGGAGCAGCGGCTTTACTTTGAGCGCCTCCCGGATGGCAGAGCTTCTCACCCTATCTCTAAGGGAGAGCCCCGCCACCCGGCGGAGGAAACTCATTTCGGCCGCTTGTACCCGTGATCTTGTCCTTTCGGTCATAACCCAAAGCTCATGACCATAGGTGAGAATGGGAACGTAGATCGACCGGTAAATTGAGAGCTTTGCCTTCCGGCTCAGCTCCTTCTTCACCACAACGGATCGATACAGCGTCCGCATTACTGAAGACGCCGTACCGATCCGCCTGTCGATCTCACGATCCACTCTTCCCTCACTCGTGAACAAGACTCCGAGGTACTTGAACTCCTCCACTTGGGGCAAGATCTCCCCCCCAACCCGGAGATGGCACTCCACCCTTTTCCGGGAGAGAACCATGGACTCGGAGGTGCTGATTCTCATCCCAGTCGCTTCACACTCAGCTGCGAACCGATCCAGTGAGAGCTGAAGATCCTGGCCAGATGAAGCCATCAGGACCACATCATCTGCAAAAAGCAGAGACCTAATCCTGCAGCCACCAAACCAGATCCCCTCAACGCCCTGACTGCGCCTAGAAATTCTGTCCATAAAAGTTATGAACAGAATCGGTGACAAAGGGCAGCCTTGGCGGAGTCCAACCCTCACTGGAAACGTGTCCGACTTACTACTGGCAATGCGGACCAAGCTCTGGCACTGATCATACCGGGAGCGGACTGCCACAATCAGACAGTCCGATACCCCATACTCTCTGAGCACTCCCCACAGGACTTCCCGAGAGACACGGTCGAATGCCTTCTCCAAGTCCACAAAACACATGTAGACTGGTTGGGCAAACTCCCATGCACCCTCAAGGACCCTGCCGAGAGTATAGAGCTGGTCCACAGTTCCACGACCAGGACGAAAACCACACTGTTCCTCCTGAATCCGAGGTTCGACTATTCGGCGTAGCCTCCTCTCCAGTACACCTGAATAGACCTTACCGGGAAGGCTGAGGAGTGTGATCCCACGATAGTTAGAACACACCCTCCGGTTCCCCTTCTTAAAGAGAGGAACCACCACCCCGGTCTGCCAATCCAGTTTTGTATATATTTTTTTTAATGACTTAAGTAACATTTATGACAACCTTTTTCCAAAACACAATATAGAATGTGAGATATAACAGGATAATGCATACATGTATCATTTGTTTTCAAAACGCTTATAAAAAAGTGGGCCCCCAAAAATTCACTCTGGGACCCCATTTTTATGACTTGATGGGGTCCTTGCGACCGCATTTAGAAAATTCCTAGCGCCAACACTGATGGAGTATTGGTGCGTGCAAAACAGCAGCAGGCGGCTGTGGCCTGCGGGCCAGTTCTAATACTAATCAAATATCACCTCGGGGGCCATACACTGCAAAAACTGAAATCTAAGTAAGATTGAATAGCTCAAATAAGGGTGATATTTGCTTATTTTCTGTCTGATAAGATAATACTTCTCACTAAGCAGATTTCATGTTAGAGTGTTTTACTTGTTTTAAGGGTTTTGGTCCTAAATGATCTCAGTAAGATATTACAGCTTGTAGCTGAGATTTGATGACCTATATTGAGTAAAACATGCTTGAAACTAGAATATCAAC
>NC_084551.2:7812500-7815000 GCF_033978685.3 Nerophis lumbriciformis | reverse complement strand
GATCTGCATAAATCCTGAAAATGTGCGCGCCTCCGCCTTTGTAGTCTGTGCCGACTCCATAGTCGATTAGCTTCTTCTTTTTCTCTATCTTCTTGTTATGTGACATTCATCCTCCGCTGTTGCCATTTCTAATATAAAGTAGCGTAAAGTTCTTACTTATATCCGTCAGTAAACTTGCCATGAAAGGGCTAAAACATACCGGTGTAGTGAATTTACATTATTCACTCAAGGAACTTTACTTATTGGAGATTTACGGTTGGACTGTTTTTCACGGGACACATTTCGGGCGTTGTTGCACTAGTGAGCCACGGATGAGAAGATGCTGCTCCGTTGTTGATTGAAGTAAAGTCTGAATGTCATTAAAACAGTTAGCTCCATCTTTTGACACTTCTTCCACTCCCGTCCTTGCACGCTACACCGCTACAACAATCTAATTTTCAGTGAATGTATAAGATAGGCAAATATAAGCTTTGGCTTCAGCCTATTCCTTTTTTGGTCATTCTTTTTATTTTATTTTTGTGTGTAAATGTGTATGATTGTTAAATATGCATAATCTGTACTGTTAAACTGGTCACACAAAATGGTTGATGGTTGATTATATGACCGAAATAAACTTATTTCATTCATTCAAATGCAGGAAAAATAAAGTTTAGCCCAAATCTTGTGAGGTTTTCCCCTATTTTTGCCTGCCTCCTCTAAACATAGTTTTTGTCACATTCTCATTCCTCCTGCTGTGACAATCAATCCTTAATCACCCTTCCCCAGCAAGACAAGTCAAATGACGCTAAATTATGCTAATCTTATTCCTCAGATGATTACGCCATGGAGACAACATTGATCTTCCATGATCACGGGAAAAAACACCGACCCTCTTTCGGAAAGACTGATGGCGTGGGTGTAAGGGTGACAAAGCAGGTAGGAGTTTCATTTCAGACCAAAGTGGAGGTGCACAAGAAAAAGGCTACAATTTCCCAACTGAGATGTTTGCTGTTAGTTCTGATCTATTCCGCCTACATGCAATATGCTGTGAACATGACGTTTTTTTGGAGCGTCAACAATGTTTTGGTGATGGTTTAGATCAGGAGTCGGCAACCCAAAAATGTTGAAAGAGTCATATTGGACCAAAAATACAAAAACAAAAATCTGTCTGGAGCCGCAGAAAATGTAAAGCCTTATATAAAAGTGTTATAATGAAGGCAACACATGATGTAAGTGTCTATATTAGCTATATTAGCCTACTATCAAAATGACTATGCGTCGCAGGCTGATGCAAATCCTCGTTGACAGAAATTTTGAAATGTAATATTTATTCTACACATTTTTACAACATTGGAAAACATTTCTAAAACTGAGGCTTCTCCGAGGGTGTGATAACTCCTGGAAATTACAGGCTTTTAATGGCCAAAGGTATATATGTATGTGTTCAAGTTGAAGGAAACAGAAACTACAAATAAAATGACCTCAAATATACCTAAAATACATAATGATGCATTATGTACATACAGCTAGCATATATAGCATGTTAGCATCGATCAGCTTGCAGTCATGCAGTGACCAAATATGTCTGATTAGCACTACACACAAGTCAATAACATCAACAAAGCTCACTTCTGTGGATTCACGCACAGCATAAAACGTTTGATGGACAAATAGAGACAAAGACGTCTTTCTGTGGCAGCCTCAAAGAAAGTTGTACAAACCCCGTTTCCATATGAGATGGGAAATTGTGTTAGATGTAAATATAAACGAAATACAATGATTTGCAAATCATTTTAACCCATATTCAGTTGAATGCACTACAAAGACAAGATATTTGATGTTCAAACTCAAACTAAATTTTTTTTTTGCAAATAATAATTAACTTAGAATTTCATGGCTGCAACACGTGCCAAAGTAGTTGGGAAAGGGCATGTTCACCACTGTGTTACATGGCCTTTCCTTTTAACAACACTCAGTAAATGTTTGGGAACTGAGGAGAGACATTTTTTAAGCTTCTCAGGTGGAATTCTTTCCCATTCTTGCTTGATGCACAGCTTAAGTTGTTCAACAGTCCGGGGGTCTCTGTTGTGGTATTTTAGGCTTCATAATGCGCCACACATTTTCAATGGGAGACAGGACTGGACTACAGGCAGGCCAGTCTCGTACCCGCACTCTTTTACTATGAAGCCACGTTGATGTAACACGTGGCTTGGCATTGTCTTGCTGAAATAAGCAGGGGCGTCCATGGTAACGTTGCTTGGATGGCAACATATGTTGCTCCAAAACCTGTATGTACCTTTCAGCATTAATGGCGCCTTCACAGATGTGTAAGTTACCCATGTCTTGGGCACTAATACACCCCCATACCATCACAGATGCTGGCTTTTCAACTTTGCGCCTATAACAATCCGGATGGTTCTTTTCCTCTTTGGTCCGGAGGACACGATGTCCACAGTTTCCAAAAACAATTTGAAATGTGGACTCGTCAGACCGCAGAACACTTTTCCACTTTGTATCAGTC